>NC_134789.1:64513463-64523463 GCF_046742065.1 Oratosquilla oratoria
ATATACATATATATATATATATATATATATATATATGTATATGTATATATATGTATATATATATATATATATGTGTGTGTGTGTGTGTGTGTGTGTGTGTGTGTATACATGTGTATGTGTGTGTGTGTGTGTGTGTGTGTGTGTGTGTGTGTGTGTGTGTATACATGTATGTATATATATATATATATATATATATATATATATGTGTGTGTGTGTGTGTGTGTGTGTGTGTGTGTGTGTGTGTGTGTGTGTGTGTGTGTGTGTGTGTGTGTGTGTGTGTGTGTGTGTGTGTGTGTGTGTGTGTGTGTGTGTGTGTGTGTGTGTGTGTGTGTGTGTGTGTGTGTGTGTGTGTGTGTGTGTGTGTGTGTGTGTAATAAAATAAATAAAAATAATAAATGAATGAATAAATAAATAGATAGAAATAGAGAAGATTGGGATAAAGCCCTTTGGTCTGCGTCAAAATATTATTCATACATAAGCACCCCTTACCCACCATCCACCACCCCTTTCCTTGCAAAACAGTATCATCCAAACACAGTCACTCCACCCATCCCTATTTCCTGACCTCTCCCTTCTTTGCTCAACAGGCATTCCCCTCAGCGCCCCCTTCACCCCACCAATCCATCTCATCCTCGGTCATCACCTCAAGTTCAATCCCTCCATCTCGGGCTTCCACACTTCTTTTACCAATCTTTTGTCACTCATTCTTTCCATGTGTCCAAACCATCCTAGTAATCATCAGCTCTATCTGCCATCTCCTTTTCCATTCCCACTCTCCTCCTCACCTCCTCGTTTTTCACCTCATCCAACCTAGCAACCCCTACTATACTTCTCAGGCATTTCACCTCAAACACATTTAAACTTTTGCTCGCTGCCTCTCTTAAATTCCAAATCCACACAATACCGTGGGGATAATCACCCCTTTATACAATCTCCTCTTTACATCCATTTCCAATTGCCTATTTCTCATAACACTTTTTAATCCCCCAAGTAATTTACTTCTCTCGATTTACAATTTATCTCCTCCTTCACTCCTCCCTTTCCTGCCACATATAACCCCAAATTCCTAAAGCTATCCACTTCCTCCAGGATATCTTCTCTTAGAATTACCTCCAGCTCACTGCAGCCCTATACCCTTGTACAACTCATCGCCTTGCTTTTACCCACATTTACCTTCAACTTTCTCCTACCACATACAATTCCAAACTATCCCACTAATTCCCTTAATCCTCTGATCCTGGCTCATCTCCCACTTCTCTCCATTTTCTTTAACCATCTCCAGTCCCCTACCCACTACCCTCGCCTTTACCTCACGCACCTCTTCATTCATGTACAAATTGAACAGCCATGGCGACATGACATACCCCTGACGCAGTCCCACCTTTACCTCATACCACTCGTTCTCTCCATTTCCCTTTCTAACATAGGCTCTACTACATACATACATATACCAAAGGCTTTTTCCCCCTACACAGGGGGTAGCCCAAAAGTAAAAGGCATAGAAGCCACTCCCACCCATTCCATTTCCCATACATTCCACTCCCCTCCACCCTCCTCACTCCCTCCCATCTCGGCACCTCCTGGATGACGGGTCATCCCTGCATCCTGTCCACTGCTCTGGGCTCTACTACTCTCGTAAAAACTCTTGACTGCCTTTTATTAGCTTTCACCCAACCCCATATATATATACATATATATATATATATATATATATATATATATACATATATATATATCATATATATATATATATATATATATATATATATATATATATATGTATATACAGTGCCTTCCTATCTGTCCTGTCATACGACTTTTCTAAATCCACAAAGGCCCAAAAACATCGTAACCTTTCCCTAAAGCTTTCTCATATATCTACCTTACCACAAAAACCGAATCCACTGTTCCTCATCATTTACTCCCTCTATACCTCTCCTAATCTTCTCAATTAAAACACCCCCATAAGCCTTCCCAACTACACTCACCAAATTGATCCCTCTGAAACTACTACACTAACAAGTGTCTCCTTCTTTCTTGTAAAGCGGAACTGTACAGGCACTCCTCCAGTCCCCAGGCACTCAACCCTCACTTAGATACACATGAACAACATCACTAGCCTGCCCACTATTACTGTAACTTCTTTCTTCAGACATTTTGCATGACACCCATCTAACACAGGTGCCTTACCTATTCTCATCATTTTTAGAGATATTTACACCTCATCTTTTCTTATTTCTCCTTCAATTTTCGTCTCCCATCACCGCCATTTTCTTAGCACCTCCCACTACTATTATCAATGTCTTCATATCCTCCTCCATATTCAATAGCTCTCTAAAATAATCCTCCCATCTTCCCCTTACCTCCTCTTTCGTTAGGATCTGTTAATTTCCGCCTTTTGCCTATTTTGTTTACTTGACTCACCTCCCCTTTCTCTTTTGAATTCTTTCCAAAACATCTTTTAATTGCTTTCAATTTGTTCTGTCATACTCCTCCCCCATTTTGCATATACTCTCCTTTTTACCTCCTTTATCTTTTGCTTTGCTTCTCTTCTTTTTCTTTATGTCTCTCATATTTTCTCCCAACCTACTTTGCAATCAGTCCCTGAACGCTCACTTCTTCTCTTCTACTACCTTCTTCATTTCATCATCCCACCACTCGCTACCCTTCTTCTCTTCTACTACCTTCTTCACTTCATCATCCCACCACTCGCTACCCTTCCTTCTATTCCTTTCCATCCTCTCTGTTCCACATATCGTCTTTGCACACCTTGTCACTATCTCCTTGAAAGACACATTCCTCTTCCACACCTTCCGATGCTTGTTTCCCTCCTGCAGAGGCTCGATCTCGCCATCCCAAGCGAATCCCAAGACGCCGATGTAATGTGGCAATTAAGAACCCTGAGGTAGAGAGGGGGAGGAAGCGAGGGAGGAGATAGGGAGGAGTGGGGGAAGAGAGGGGGAGGAAAAGGGGGAGAAGAAGGAGAGGAAAGGTAGAAAAAGATGAGAGGGAAAAGGGAGGGAGAGGAAAGAAGAGGAAAAGGGGAGGAAGAGGAAAAAGAGGTGGGGTGAAGAGAAGGAAAGGATGAGGAGAGAAGAGATGACGAGGAAAATAATGGGGAAGAAAGGGGGAGGAGAGGGAGAGAGAGAAAGAAGAGGGAAAGGAAAGGGGGAGAGAAAGAAAAGAGACGGTGGAGGAGAAGTGGAGTAAAGGGGAAAAGTGGAGGAGAAGGGAAGTAAAGGGGAAGAAAAGGGGTCAAAGGGGAGTAAAGGAGGAGGAAAGAGAAGAATGGAGGGAGTAAAAGGGGAGGATATGGAAGAGGGAAGGGGAGGATAGGAGAAGGAGAAAGAGAGGATAGGGTAACGAGATGGGGAGGAACAGAAATAGATAGGAGAGAAAAAGAGAGGAGAGAGAGTGAGAAGAATATAATTGTGGGTACGAAAGAGAGAGAAAAGGAGAGAAGAAAAAGAGAAGAAGGGGAAAAGAGAAGAAGAGAGGAGGAGTGAATGGGGTTCAAAGTGTGAGGGAATGAGAAAGAGAGTGGAGAAGAATTGGGTCGAAAGAGGGATGGAAAGGTTATGAAAATTGGGAGAGAGGGAGAAAAGGGAGAAGAAAAGTTGAGTGGATCGTTAGGAAAGAATAAGGATGAAAAGAGAAGAAAAAGAGAAGAAAAGAGAAAAGAAAGTGGAAAAGAGTGAGGGAGAGAGGAGAAGAGGGGGGGAATGGTGAGGGAAGGGAAGGAGAGTGGGTAAAGAGAGAGAGATAAGGAGAGAGGAAAGTTGGAGGAAAGAAGCAAAATAGTGGGAAAGATAGAGAAAAGAAAGGAGAAGAAAGAAGAGAAAGGGGAAGAAAGAAGAGAAAGGGGAAGAAAGAAGAGAAAGGGGAAGAAAGAAGAGAAAGGGGAAGAAAGAAGAGAAAGGGGAAGAAAGAGGAGAAAGGAGAAAAAAAAAGAGAAATGGGAAGAAAGAAGAGAAAGGGGAAGAAAGTTTGAAGAAAGAGGGAGGAGAAGAGAAGAAAAGGTAGAAAAGGGGGATAAAAAGGTGTGATAAAAGGGGAGAGGCAGGGACGAAGGAGGAAAATAAGAGAAGGGAAGAAGAAGGGGAAGAAAACATAAGGGAAGAAAGGAGGATATGGAATAAGGAAATGAGGAAGTAAGAAGGAAAGGAAGTGGAACGAAAAAGAGACGAAAGAGGAAGGAAAAAGAGTAGAAGAGATTCAATTGACATCAGGGAAGAAGAAAGGAAAGGGGAAGAAAAGGTGAGGAAAGAGGTAGGAGAGGAAGAAAAGAGCAAAAAAGAGCAAAAAAAGAGGTAGAAGCTTCAAGGAGAAATGGAGGAGAATAGGGGGAAGGTGGATAGGAATAAGAAGAGAAAAGGGGACAGCATAAGAGAAAACGAGAAGGAAAATGGGGAGGAAATGAAAGGAAAAAGCCAAGAAGAAGAAGAAGAAGAAGAAGAAGAAGAAGAAGAAGAAGAAAAACAAAAGGAGGAGAAAAGAAAAGAGAAGAAGGAAAGGGAAAAAAAGAAAGGAAGATAAGAGGAACAGTGAAAAAAGGAGGAGAAAGTGAAAAATGGGGAAGAAAGAGCGAAGAAGAGAGGAGAAGAAGAGAGGGAACCAATGGGAAAGAAAGTGAGAAGAGAGGAGTAGAAAGAAGAGTGGGGAAGAAAGAGAGTAGAAAGGAAAGGAAGGTGGAAGAAAAGGGGGAAAGGGGCTTTATGAAAGAAGGAGAAGAAAAAGGAGGAGAAATAAAAGAAAGGACAGCTGAGGGGAAAGGGGAAAAGAGGAGCACAAGAATGGTGAAGAAAGGGGAGGAAAGTGGGAGAAAAGGAGAGAAGAAGAATGAAAAAAGGGTGAGGAAGGAGAGGGGAAGACGGGGAGAACCTGAAAGAGGAAAAGAAGACGGGGGGGGGGAGAAATGGTGATGAAAGGGTGAGGAGAGGAGGAAGAAGAGGAGAAGAGGGGAGAACCTGGAAGAAGAAGACGGGGGGGGGGAGAAATGGTGATGAAAGGGTGAGGAGAGGAGGAAAAAAAGGTCGAGAAAGAAGAAAAAAGTGGAGAATACTATAAAAGAAAAATTGATGAATGAGAAAACAGTGATGATAGAATAAGGGACAGGATTGGATAAGAATAGTAAGAGAAGAAGAGGAAAGAGAGGGGAAAGTTGAGGAAAGTGTGAGGAGAAGAGGTTTTGAAGAACAGTGGAGGAAAAGTGGAGGAAAGTAGAGATAGAAGAGTTGAGGGAAAAGAAAGATTGAGGAAAAAGGGAAAAGAAGAAAGGATAGTAAAGTGGTAGGAGTAGAGAAGGAAAAGAAAGAGGAAAGGAAAGTAGGAGGAAGAGAAGAAGGAGAAGAAAGAGGAAAGGAAAGTAGGAGGAAGAGAAGAAGGAGAAGAAAGAGGAAAGGAAAGTAGGAGGAAGAGAAGAAGGAGAAGAAAGAGGAAAGGAAAGTAGGAGGAAGAGAAGAAGGAGAAGAAAGAGGAAAGGAAAGTAGGAAGAAGAGAAGAAGGAGAAGAAAGAGGAAAGGAAAGTAGGAGGAAGAAAGGAAGAAAGAGGAAAGGAAAGTAGGAGGAAGAGAAGAAGGAGAAGAAAGGGGAAAGGAAAGTAGGAGGAAGAGAAGAAGGAGAAGAAAGGGGAAAGGAAAGTAGGAGGAAGAGAAGAAGGAGAAGAAAGAGGAAAGGAAAGTAGGAGGAAGAGAAGGAGACGAAAGAGGAAAGGAAAGTAGGAGGAAGAGAAGAAGGAGAAGAAAGAGGAAAGGAAAGTAGGGGGAAGAAAAGAAGGAGAAGAAAGAGGAAAGGAAAGTAGGAGGAAGAGAAGAAGGAGAAGAAAGGGGAAAGGAAAGTAGGAGGAAGAGAAGAGGGAGAAGAAAGAGGAAAGGAAAGTAGGAGGAAGAGAAGAAGGAGAAGAAAGAGGAAAGGAAAGTAGGAGAAAGAAAAGAAGGAGAAGAAAGAGGAAAGGAAAGTAGGAGGAAGAAAAGAAGGAGAAGAAAGAGGAAGAGAAGAAGGAGAAGAAAGAGGAAAGGGAAGTAGGAGGAAGAGAAGAAGGAGAAGAAAGAGGAAAGGAAAGTAGGAGGAAGAAAAGAAGAGGGTTTGGTAAGGAAAGAATGAGGAGAAAGGACGAAAAAGAGAAGACGATGAAGAAAGGGTGATGAAACAAGAATTATATAAAAAAATAAAAAATAGGAATAAAATGAGTAGAACAAAAGAGGAAGGAAAAACTGGAAAAGAGATGAGAAAGAGATTATGAGGGAATAACAGGTGAGAAAAAGGGAGACAGAGGAAGAGAAGACAGGAGGAAAGGTGAGGAAGGAGTAAAAAGAGAGTAGGGGAGAAAAAACGAAGAAAAGAGAGAATGAAGACAAGACGAAGAAAAGGGAAAATGAAGACAAGACGAGGAAAAGGGAAAATGAAGACAAGACGAAGAAAAGGGAAAATGAAGACAAGATGAAGAAAAGGAAAAATGAAGACAAGATGAAGAAAAGGGAAAATGAAGACAAGAAAAGGGAAAATGAAGACAAGACGAAGAAAAGGGAAAATGAAGACAAGACGAAGAAAAGGGAAAATGAAGACAAGACGAAGAAAAGGGAAAATGAAGACAAGACGAAGAAAAGGGAAAATGAAGACAAGACGAAGAAAAGGGAAAATGAAGACAAGACGAAGAAAAGGGAAAATGAAGACAAGACGAAGAAAAGGGAAAATGAAGACAAGACGAAGAAAAAGGAAAATGAAGACAAGACGAAGAAAAGGGAAAATGAAGACAAGACGAAGAAAAGGGAAAATGAAGACAAGACGAAGAAAAGAGAAAATGAAGACAAGAGTGGATAGAAAATGTGAGGTAAGGAGGTAGATGAAAGAGAAAGGGAGGAGAAAGTACGAAGGGGTGAGAAATAGGGAAAAGGGAGATAAGAGGAAAGAGAGAAGAAGAAAGACGGAAGAGAGGAGAAGAAGAAAGGTGAGGAAAGGGAGAGGAAAAGGTGACACAGGAGAAGAGAAGAAAGGGGAGGAAAGGAAAAGGAAAGTATGACACAAGAGAACAGGAGAAAAGTAAAGAAAGAGAGGAAGATGAGAGGAGGAAGAAAAGGCAAAGAAAAGGTAACAAAAGAGAAGAGGAGAAAAGGGAGGAAAGGGAGAGGAAAAGATGGCACAAGAGAATAGGAGAAAAGGAAAGAGAGGAAGATGAGAGGAGGAAGAAAAGGCGAGGAAACAGAATGAAAGAAAAAGAAGAAAGGGAAGAAACGGGGAGGAACCGGAGGAGGCAAAATGAAGGAAATGGGGAGGAGAGAAGGAAAGAATAAAGGAGGAAACAGAAATACGGGGAAAAAGGTGAAAACAGGATGGGAAGAACAGGAAGAAAAGGGGAGAGGAGAGGGAGAATAAAAGGGAAGAAGGAGAGAAGATGGTAAATAGGAAATTGAGGAAATGTGGAGAGGAGTAGAAGAGCAGGAAAGAAAGTTCGAGAAGAACAAAAAAGAGAAGAAGAAAAGGCGAGAAAAGAGGGAGGAGAGGAGAACAAGAAAGAGGAAGAAGATGTGGAAGAAAGGGTGAAAGAAAAAGAAGAAGTGGGGGAAGAAAATGAGTACCAGAGAAGAAGAGGAAAAAATAAAAAAGAGAGAGAAAAAGAGTAGAGAGAAAATGAAATGATGAGGAGAGGGAGGGAGGCAGAGAAGAAGAAGAGCCTGGACAATAAAGGGGAAGAACATTGAAGGAAAGGAGGACACTGAAGGAAAGGAGGAGGACAGGGAGAGGAAATGGGGGAGAAGACAGAAGGAAATGGAGGAGGACAAGGGGAAGAAAGGGAAAGAAAAGAGTAGGCAAAGGGAAGGAAAGGGAGAGGGGAGGAAATACAGGGAAAAAAGGAAAGGAAAAAAGGGAGGAAGGGGGAGGAATTTGGAAGGAAATGGGGAGAAAACGAATGAGAAAAAGGGGAGGAAAGGAGAGGAAAGGGGAGAGAATGGGAAAGAAAGGGGAGGAAAGGGGAGGAAAGGGGAGGAAAGGGGAGGAAAGGGGAGGAAAGGGGAGGGAAGGGGAGGAAAAGGGGAGAAAAGGAGAGGAAAGGGGAGAGAATGGGAAGGAAAGGGGAATAATAGGGAAGGAAAAAAGAGGGCAGGGGGAAAGGAATAAAAAGGGGAGGAAAAAGAGGAGCAAGGAGAAGAAAAGTTGAAGAAAAGGGAGGGAGAGGAGGAAAGGGAGATGACAGGGGAGAAAAGGGAAAGGAGGAGGAGGAAAGGTGGAGGAAAGGTGGAGGAAAGAGAGATGAGAAATTACAGGGGTACAAAAGATGAAGATAAATGTGGCTAAAGGAGGAGGAAAGGGAAGGAACTGGAAAGACGGAGGGAAGAAAAGGAGAAGAAATGCTGAGGAAAATTTGACAAAAAGGGGGAGAGTGGCGAAAAGGAAAGAAGAAGATAGGAAAGAGTGAGGAAAGCGGGAAGAAAGGGGGAGGAATGGAGAGGAAAAGGAGAAGAAAGAGGAAGGAAATGGAGAAGAAAGGGCAAGGAGATGAATTACTTTGAGTACGATATTCATTGACCCGGACGTCGTTTAGCATCATGTCCACATCTCAGGTGATTCAAATCGTCTATGGTAAAGCAAGATAACATGTGCAGACGTCGGAGTTCAAGAGTTTAGAGGAAAAGGGGAAGGGGCAAGAGGACAAGGAGAAGGAGGGAGAGGAGGAGGAGGAAGAGGAGAAGAAGGAAGGAAGAAGAGGAGGAGGAGGAGAACAGGTAGGAGGAGGAAGATGAGAGAAAGAAAGGTGAGGGCTAAGAAGACGGGGAGGAGGAGGAGGAAGAGTGGAGGAGAGAGAGGACAGGTAGAAAGAGGAGGCGAGAAGGATAGATAGAAGGCCGGGAGGTAGGAGGAATAAAAGAGGAAGGAGGAGGAAAAATAAGGAGGCGTAAAGGGAGGAAGAAGAGGAGGAAGGGAAGAGGATGGGGAGGGTAAGGAAGGGAGGAGGATGGGGAGGAGGAGAAGGGGAGAAAGATGAGGAGGGTGAAGAATGGAGGAGGATGGGGAGGTGAGGAATGGAAGAGAGAAAGGAGGAGGAGGAGGAGGAGGAGGAGGAGGAAGAGGGGTGGAAGAAGGAGAGGGAGGAGGAATAGAGGAGGAGGAGTTGATAGTGAAGCTAAAAGGGGATTAATTATATGAGATGGTTTGTGGCAAAAAAAAAAAAAAGGATAATGATCACCCCCTACCCCTACCATTCCCCTCCCCCCCAAAAAAAAATGAAAAGAAAAAAAGTGTAGCACCCAATAGTTACACAAAAAGGAAATGAAACATAGAAAACGGGATGTGAGGGAAGGGCAAGTAAACATAGAAAATGGGGTGTGAGGGAAGGGCAAGGAAATATAGAAAATGGGGTGTGAGGTACTGGGGGAGTGGAGTGGAAGGAGGGAGGAAGATATTGTTGTAGATGAAATGAGGGAGTAGGAGAGAGGGAGAAAGAAAGAGAGAAAGGAAGATTAAACGAGGATGAAAAAAGAAAGAAAGAAAATTAAAAAGAGAAAGAGACAATAACAGAAATAGAGAAAAGAGAGCAATGAGAGTGACAGTCAGAGAATAAGCAGAACAACAGAGACAGACATAGACAGAAATAGAAACAGACACAGAGACAGAAACCGAGAGAGTAAACAGAGGCAGACAGACATGGCTGTACAAACAGGCAGACAAACAAATACGTTTGTAAAGAAGGACAAAAGATTTGAAACGAGTACCCTGGGTATGCGTCTAGAAAACAATAAAGATATGATTTAAGAAAAAGAGAAAGAGAGAAAGGAAGAAGTGTGTGAGAATATAATCAACTACGAGAATGATTGGAGAAGAAAACGTCACTGAGAAGAACAAAAGAGGACAAGGACGAATAGAAGGAGAAGGAGGAAGAGAAAAATTAATAAGACAGACAAGATGAGGATGAAAAATGGAGAGGAGGGTGAAGAAGGAAAGGGAAAGAGGAAGGAAGAGGAAGAGGAAGAGAAGAGGGAAATGAAGAAGTTAGAGGCGGAGGAAG
>NC_134789.1:64525963-64533463 GCF_046742065.1 Oratosquilla oratoria
GTGAGTTCCTATTTTTTATGTGAGTTCCTATTTTTTATGTGAGTTCCTATTTTTTTATGTGAGTTCCTATTTCTCTCTTCCTCTCTTATGTTCCATGTTTCTGCCCCATACAGTGCTGTTGGCACAAGCACTCCTTCATACAGTCTCCTCTTAGCATCCATTCCCAAATGTCTATTCCTCATTACACTCTTTAATCCACCAAGGCATTTACTCGCTTCTCTCAATCTACATTCTACCTCCACCTTCACTCCACCTTTTCCTGCCACATCTGCACCCAAGTATCTAAAACTATCCACTTCCTCCAGTCGCTCTCCCTTAATGCTCACTTCCAGTCTACTGCCACTTTCACCCCTTGTACATCTCATCACCTTACTTTTACCCACATTTATCTTTAGCTTTCTTCTATCACATACTCTCCCAAGCTCTGCCACCAACTTCCTCAATCCCTCCTCCGATCCTGCCACAAGCGCAGTGTCGTCCGCAAACAACAGCTGGCTCACCTCCCACTTTTCTCCATTTTCTTTAACCATCTCCAATCCCTGACCCACTACCCTTGCATTTACCTCTCTCACCACCCCATCCATGTATAAGTTGAACAGCCAGGGCGACATAACGCATCCTTGACGAAGTCCCACCTTTACCTCGAACCACTCACTCTCTCCATTTCTAATCCTGACACAAGCTCTACTACTCTCATAAAAACTCTTGACAGCTCCCAGAAGCTTTCCTCCTATCCCGTATATCTGCATAACCTCCCACAGTGCCCCTCCGTCTACCCTACCATAAGCCTTTTCCAGATCCGTAAAAACCCAAAAAATATCCTTCCCCTTTCCTACAGCTTTCTCACATATCTGTCTTACCACAAAAATCTGATCTACACAACCTCTACCTGTCCTAAATCCACACTGTTCCTCACCAATTACTCCCTCTGTTCCTCTCCTAATCCTCTCAATGAAGATCCTCCCATAAACCTTCCCAACTACACTTAACAAGCTAATCCCTCTGAAACTACTACATTCACACTTGTCCCCTTTTCCCTTGTAAAAAGGAACTATACAGGCACTCCTCCAGTCCTCCGGCACTCTACCCTCTCTCCAGCAAACATTAAATAACCTCACCAGCCGGTCCACCATCACTGTACCTCCCTTTTTCAGACATTCTGCATGGTATCCATCCAGACCAGGTGCCTTAACTGCTTTCATCATCTTAACAACTGCCTTCACTTCATCCTTCCTTATTTCTCCTCTATTCTCCTCACTCATCACTCTCATTTTCTTCGCATTTCCCACTGCAGCTATCTTTCCCTCCCTATCCTCCTTCACATTTAGCAACTCCCTAAAGTATTCATCCCATCTTCCCCTTACTGCCTTCTCTTCCATTATCATCTCTCCATCTGCACCTCTTACCTTTTCTTCTCTACTTGATTCGCCTCCTCTTCCTCTCTTAATTTCTTTCCAATTTTTTTTTATTACTTTCAAAATTTTCTGCCATACTCTTACCCCATTTCACATCTGCTCTCCTCTTTGCCTCCTTTACCTTTTGCTTTACTTCTCTTTTCTTTTCTTTGTACCTCTCATATGACTCCCTCGTCCTATTTTGTAACCAATCTGTGAAAGCTCGCTTCTTCTCTTCTACAACCTTCTTTGTTTCCTCATCCCACCATTCACTACCCTTTCTTCTATTTCCTCCTGTCCTTCTTGTTCCACACACCATCCTTGCACACTTTATGACTCCCCCCTTCAACCATCCCCATTCCTCCTCCACACCCAGCTCTACTCTACCCTTTACTCCCTCCCACTCCTCCTTCAGCTTCTTTCCGTACTCCTTCTCCTTTTCCTTCTCATTCAAAGAGTTCACTCTAAGAACCTCCCTACCTTTTGTCCCTTTCCTCTTTCTCCATCTATCCTCCACTTTCAACTTACCTTCCACCAAAAAATGATCTGATATTCCCCCACCCTCTCCCCTTAGCACATGTACATCCTTAACTCTTCCTATCATAATCCTATTTACCACTACATAATCCATTAACGCTCTATCTACCACCCTTTCCTCCACCACCCTCTCCCATGTGTACTTATGCTTCACTTTCTTCCGAAACACTGTATTTGCTATCATCAACTCTCTTTCTAGACACATTTCCACCATCAACTCTCCACTACGATTCTTTCCTGGAACTCCACATTTCCCAACCACTCCATCGATTGGACCATTTTCTACCTTAGTTTTATGTTCTCCCAGTACTATTACACTGACATTTCTTCCAGAACACCTCGCAAACACGGATTAATACAGAAACCCTTCACATCCAAACAACACCGCGATTATCACGGTACATGCTTCCACACAAGAGATCAGTGCCGGAGGCAACACAGACCAAACTACTCAGAGCACTCTCCTGCAGGGCATTCACGTAACACATCTCCTTTATGATTACAGAATACCAAGATTCAGTGTACATCAAGGACAATTACTCTATACCCGGAAATGCACTCATCTACTCTACCTGTAGATACCCTGGATATCTCAGACATATCTTCCTATTCCTTAACATTCAATGCAACGTCTAGCAATCCCCGTGTGGCAATTTTCCTCGACACGAGTTCCCCAGTTAACATAATGTCAACAATCTTTTTTCATAATCTCCGCACTGCAAATAAACGTGTCAACATTTCAGAGCCTCCGACGTAAACTTTTGTAATGTAGATGGTGTACCGTTCCCGATAATTGGTAAATTCTTCCTAGACATTAGCTTCAAAGACAAGTGAGCATCCATTCCAGTTACCGCCTACGTAGCTGGCGTTCAATTTCCTGCTATCCTCATAGGTTTAACATTAACAAAGCAACATAACATAGTCATTTAACCTATTCAAATGGTATCATTTATGCAAATAATTTCCTCCCTGTATTGCCATCAGCAACTTCTCATAACGTAAACCACATTCACGTGACCGAGCAGCCACAGTTGCTTGTACTCCCTCCATTCAAATTCACACGAGGATGCACCAGCTCCTAATACAAATTTTTTCACCACCTTCATACAACAGAATTGCCAGTGTTCAATCACCCCAACCCCTCCCCAGAACTCTAACTTCTCTACTTTACTGACAGTCGTGGGCATCCGTTTCACTCGTAACAAACGCACTACTTCCTCCCGTATGTCCAAATCAGCAAAACTCAGGACAAAACACCCATTAAATACCGTTGGTTTTTCACCGCCTGAGGATATTTTCTTGCCTCTCTTAGAGGGTTCAACACCAAATCCAATCCAATCTCAGAAGTGTCATATACATTCAAACACACTCACTCAGTGCTTACCAGCCCAAAAATGTTGTTCCCTCGTGAGTACACAAAGATATACCTACAAAGTTCTTAAGCACAAGACACCGATGAACTCTGTATGCCAGAAGTTTCCCGTGTCAATGACATTTTCCTCCTTTCAGCTATTAGCTCTACGTCAAAGAAAGGTCATACATACATTTTTATTGCCAATGACACTAACGCACCCCTGCACCTCACAGTTTGCACAAACATTTGCCATTTCGAAGTATATCCTTCACGCATCAAAGTTATGGAAGACCAAATGGCTAAGTTGAATACCGGAATAGAAAGATTCTCAATGTTCTTCGACACTTTGCTTTTGATCTTTACCCTTCTTGGGATGAATATATCCCCATAATTCAACCTTGCATAAACAACTCCAGTAACAGGTCAATATACGAATCACCTTATTCTGTCCTTTTTGGCTCGGAAAAATGCTCCCATATGACCTTCTTGTTTCAGAATTACCTCCTACTTGCAATATTAATGATTATGTCAAGGTCAAAGTAACGAATTTCAATAATCTTTTCAAAAGAACCTATAATACTTTTCATTTGACGAAGGACGAAATAGTGCGCCTGCATAACAAATTGGCCAGAGCTTGTGCCTTTGAACTCGGAGACATTGCATACACCCTCAACCACACCCCCGCCTCGAAGCTCTCCCCTAAATTCTCTGGACCCTATTTTATCGTTGGTCATGAGTCAAACCATAAAGTCAAGGCACTCAGGTTACACGATCTTACAAAGATCATATTAAAAGTGTTCCCTGCGGCCTCAATGTAGTGTTCCTTACAAAAGAGGACCGTCACCAATCCTCTCTACTGCACCCTCCTATCCCCCTCCCCCATTGTAATCTTCACAGTCGAGTAACAACTTCATAAGAGTACATTTTGCCTAGGTGAACGGAAATAATATTTACTTCCACATGTTAATAAAATCAAGTAAACATAATTATTTCCCGATACCACTATTGTTACAACCTTGTGTGTATGTATCCTCATGCCGAAACTCTTTTTTTAATTTTTATTATTATTAATTCTTATCTTCCTTGAGCATTAACCTCACTGTGGTCAGTGAGTGGTAGATGAGCCGATCATTTGTTGCAAGATGATTGAAGGGAATATTCAATCCTTTAGATGTCTAGCGTGCACACACGCACACGCACACATTTAGTACAGAATGGAACGTCCGACGTCTCCAGAGAATTCCCAAGGGACCTCCTATTGTGTTTGAACTCACAGCGAGCATTTGGGTCAAGCGCATCTGAGGTCGCGCAGCCAAACTGGGCCGAGCCGCTGGACACCTCTTCAAACATTGCCAAACTACAAAATCAGCATACGTTAAATGTATATATATATATATACATATATATATATATATATATATATATATATATACATACGTGTGTGTGTGTGTGTGTGTGTGTGTGTGTGTGTGTGTGTGTGTGTGTGTGTGTGTGTGTGTGTGTGTGTGTGTGTGTGTGTGTGTGTGTGTGTGTGTGTGTGTGTGTGTGTGTGTGTGTGTGTGTGTGTGTGTGTGTGTGTGTGCGCGCGTGCGTGCGTGTAATTACAAGTTCCTATTTGTAAATAATACATGCATAAATACCGTGTCCATACTCAGTTCATGCATTGTACTTTGTAGAAATAAGAGTAAGGCGTAGATAGTAGAGAATAAATTGTATAGAACTAACTGTTGTAAATATTACCATTGACAACCGCCAGAGTTTTCCTTGGGGTATGCTTTGAGAATGTAGTTCAATCAAGACGAGTAAAATAAAAAGACAAAATATCATGAACTCGTTTGTGTCAACGCCTCCAAATTCAGTGTAGATCACAACCGCATATCTACATAGTAATTAAAAAAAGATAAAATGTGGGATACATGATGTGTTACTAACCTTTATAGTTATGACGTTTTCTTTTTATAGTAATTAAGATCAGTTCTTAATTGTTAGGAATAATATAAAGAACAATTATGTTCACAGAAAATAGAAAAATAGATTTCAATGATATTTTACTTTCAACTATACTTTTGTTACTTTTTTTCAGTAGCTCTATGAATTCTCTTTTTCAGTGCAATATTTTAACAAAGGACAGAGCCACTGGTTATTGCTGACAAAGTCCTCACATCCAAGTACGATCTTTTTTATGAGTTAAAGAGAATAAAGAGAAGTAATTCTTGGAAAAAATAGAATAGGACAAAGAGGAAGACTAAGTGAATGAGGTGGAGGTGGATAGAGACTGAGGAAGGATAAGTGAGGAGGGGAAGAAGGAAACGTAATGATTTAAGTGGAGTGTTAAGTCAATTGCGTTAAGGTGGGATTGGGTGCTGAGGATTGAAGGAGGAAGGGGTGTTAGAGTTGATAGGAGAGAGGAAGGGGAAGTCTAGAGAAAGGTTCAGGGATGTAAGAGTGTGTATGTTGTCAGCAATACCCACAGCTTCTGTCCTTTGGGACAAAATGTCACTATAGAGGTGGAGTTATAGAAGTGGCAAGGGGGAGTAGAAGTGGTAGCAGAACGGTGGGAGAATCGAAATTGAAAGAGATCAGTAAAACATAAAAGGTTTTACTGAGGTTCTCTATGGAGTTAGTGACCAACCTTAAAGCTTAGCTTGAGGATAACGTCATTTTTTTTCTTTCTAACGAGAAAGGTACCAAACATTTGTTCACCTCATTCTGTTTAACTATATGAAGAAAGCAGTAAAGATAGGAAGACCATAAATCCTACCATCCTTCTTGAGCATTTGATTATGTAAACGTAACAACTTTTGCTTAGCATTCCATATACTTTTTTGTACAATTTTATAAAGTCTATAAGATTACATGGATATGATAACATTTAAAAGGTATTATTGTAGAGCTAAATTTAGGAGAAATAATAGTGTTTATGCGGATGGTTCTGCATTTAGCTAAAGTTTGATCGAGAAATTTGATTCACTATATGTTTAAAATCTTCACTCTAAAGAATACCCATTTGACAAAAGAAGTTTTTAGTCGTTAGAAAAAGTTGAAGTCTAAAAATCTATTAATTTATTGCAGTGATTATCTTAAGCCTCGTCTTCGTGAGCATCCTACAGTGTCTACAGACATAATAAAGAATAATGTACTTGGTGGAAGACGCGCTGGTTTTGTCTACTAAAAATAAACACGAAGAAATTTCAGGTTTGCGTTGTTTCTATCCATCACGGAACAGAACTCTTGTGTCTGCAGACACTATGAATCCGTGTGTAAAGGGTTTGAACATTGGAAAATCTTTATTTTTTTCACCAAACCGTCCTCAATCGTAAACTGAAATCTTTAAAGAACTTATGGCACTACATGAGGTGCTAGAAATAATACATTCCAGAACCACTAAATCATTGCAAGAGTAACATATATGGGCACTTCAAAAAATAATAAATTCTACTTCGCCTGTTAACAGAAGCGGGAGGGACAAAAGTTTGATCATATTTCATAGAATTTTGTAATTTACTGAACGGTATTTCAAGACACTTCCGCATCGACATTCTCTTCATATTACTGGAATCTCCTTTACTCCTGTAACCTTCTCCATACTAAACTACCTATTCTCTGAACCTTCTTTTCTATTCTCTTTCTAATTCCCCTTTGGTCGTCCCCTCGTAATCCCTCCTTCTGTTACTATATTCTCATTGTAAAATCATCCCACACCACTTTTTACCTGATCAAACCATCTCGGAAATGTTCTAATTGTATTTATTCTTCACTCCCACTTTATTTCCAAATGATTCCTACAAGTTCGTATTTAGGGATTCCATTTTTTCACTCTTAGATTCCATGAGTTCGGACTAATTACATCTACGATTAGCTTGTACACACATACATACACTATAACACTACTACAGTTTTAGTTTTTATATTACTTTGTGTTATTTGCCAATTTATTTCATGTATATCATATTGTATTGATTATCTTCAATCTGAGTTGTACATTACAATTAATATTATTTGTGTAGGTGTAACAAAAATTAAGAATAAATTACATGAATCTATCTGTCTGTCTATTTACTTATCTCTATCTATCTATCTATCTATCTATTTATCTATCTATCTATCTATCTATCTATCTATCATCTATCTATCTATTTATCTATCTATCTATCTATTTATCTATCTATCTATCCATCTATCTATTTATCTATCTATCTATCTATCTATCTATCT
>NC_134789.1:64540963-64548463 GCF_046742065.1 Oratosquilla oratoria
ACATACGAATCCGATCTGCTTTGCCTCTCCGTGGAATGACGAGAACAAATCGTTAATTTCGTCCTTATTTTCCGCTATCATTACCACGTCGTCTGTAGAGGCTGATAGTCAAACGTTTACTGTATCAAACTTTGCTCCTGGGGAGGTTTAGGCTTTCTGTTGCAGCTTTTTCTATTACCTGATTAGATAGCACTGGTGACAAGAGGCACCATTGCCTTAATTTACTAATATTTTCAAAGTCTACATTTTCTATCACCCTCTACCTTTTATTAGGGTTACAATTTTTTTTCGTATTCCAATTTCCTTTAAAATATGCCACAATAATTGTCACTGTGTGCTATCGCACTGTTATTGAAAATCTATTAATACATAGGTGAGTTCCTTGTAGTATTTGTAGTGTTTTTTATTATATATTTTATTGTGTGTATACGATCATTTCCTGATCTGTTATGCCAGAATTCTCACTGGTATTCCCCATTAGTTGCATTAGCGTATGATTTTAGTCGTTTTAGAAGTAGTCGTTAAGACTTTGTATAAGACGCACAATAGATTTATCCCTCTGTAGTTCTGACGCTCCTGTTTCATTTCTTTCTTATGTGTATAGTAATGTCTTTTCCCCCATCGACGTGGTATCTCTTCTTGCCTCCAAATACTTACAACCAATCTATTGATTTCTGTCTCCAACCGTTCCGCTACTCTTTTAAGCAGTTCCGCTGGGATTCCATCACACCCTGGAGCTTTAGTTCTCTTTATATGTATATATATATATATATATATATATATATATATATATATATACATATATATGTATATATATATATATATATATATATATATATATATATATATACATATATATCCGGTACTCGTAGCGACTGGAAGAGGAGGGGGAACCGAACAGCTTCGGTATGCGGAATCCCTCTCCCAATTCCAACCATGGATATTATAATAAGCTTATTTGAGCATTGTATATTTTTTTACACCCCTGAAGACGGTCCTAGGACTAGAACCGAAACGTCGGGCATTAAAATTCCCACTTTAATTCTGGTGTTTACGCTTCTCCCCTTTCAACATGGGTCCCAGACTCCAGGTCTTCGTTCTCTTTGTATATATATATATATATATATATATATATATATATATATATATATATATATATATATATATATATATATATATAGATAGATAGATAGATAGATAGATATATATATAGATATATATATACATATTGCCGTCTTTGCCACCGCCTCTAGGGGGTTCTCGATTCAATTGACGTCGCTCACGACCATCCAGCTTCCGACATCGCCTCCGCCTCGGTCACTGTCTGCGCCGCCTCCAAGGGGTTCCTGCCTCCACTGACGTCACTCATGGCCGCCTCTCTCCCGACGTCGCCACCGCCGTCCTTCCACCACCCTTACCACCTCTCCCATCTCAGCTCTTCATGGATGATGGGTCATCCCTGCATCCACCAACTACCCTGGGTCAAACGCAGTGCAGCAGGGCACAGTACATCTAGAGCAAGGCCGCTTCACTTAATCAAAGATACCCCCTCTCCACCTTCTCAAGCAGAACAAGAGCAAACGGGGAGAAATCTCTTCTGGCAACGTCAAAATATCATCCACACATAAGTACCCTCTATCCCCTATCCCTCCCTTCCTTGGATAACAGTATCATCCATACACAGTCTTTCTCCATCCATCCCTATCTCCCACCTTCTTCCTTACTTGTTCAACAAACTTTTCCCTTTTGCTCAACGCTTCCTTCAGCTCATCCATCTATCTCATCCTCGGTCGTCCACTCAAGTTCACTTCATCCACATCTGCCTTCCAAACCTCTTTTACTAATCTTTCATCACTCATTCTTTCCATGTTCTCAGACCATCCCAATAATCTTTCATCAGCCCTATCTGCCATCTTTTCCACTTCCGCTCTCCTCCTCAGCTCCTCGTTCCTCAATATTCCCAACCTTGAAACCCCGCCCATACATGTAAGACATATCATCTCAAACACATCTAAACTTTTTCCTCTCTGCCTCTCTTAAATTCCAAGTCTCTGCCCCGTACAATACCTTTGACACAATCACCTCTACATGTAATTTTCTCTTTGCATCCATTCCCTGCCACATGTGACCCCAAGTATCTAAAGCTATTTACTTCCTTCAGCCTCTTTCTTTTCAGACTTATTCCAACTCACTGCCATCCTCTACCGTGTACATATCATCACCTTTCTTTTACCCACATTTACTTTGAACTTCCTCCTATCATATAGTTTGTAATATATTATATGTAATACATAATATATATTATACATTATATAACATAATATATAATATGTAATATATGATATTTAATATATAATATATAATATATAATATATAATATGTAATATATAATATATAATATATAACATATAACATATAATATGTAATATATAATATGTAATGTATAATATGTAACATAACATATGATATATAATATATAATATATAATATATAATATGTAATATATAATATATAAATTATAATATATAATATACCATATATAGTACATAATATAGTATATATTATATATTATATATTATACATTATATATTATATATTATATATTATATATCATATATTATATATATTATATATTATATATTATGCATTATATATTATACATTATATAATATATATATATATAATATAATATATAATATATAATATATATAATATAATGTATAATATATAATATATAACGTATAGTATATATTATATAATATACAATATATAATATATAATATATAATATATAATATATAATATATAATATATAATATATAATATATGATATATAATATATAATACATAATATATAATATATGATATATATGATATATTATATATTATATATTATATACGATATATGATATATAATATAATATATAATATATAATATATAATATATGATATATAATATATAATATGTAATATATAATCATATATAATATATGATATATAATAATATATAATACAATATATAATATATAATGTATAATATATAATATATGATATAATATGTAGTATATGATATATGATATGATATATGATATGATATAGTTTATAATATAATATATAATATATAATACATAATATATAATATATATAATATAATAATATATAAATATATAATATATAATATATGATATATAATATATAATATATAATATATAATATATAATATATAATATATAGTTTATAATATATAATATATAATATATAATATAACATACAATATATAATATATGATATATGATATATAGTATATAATATATAATATCTAACATGTAATATATGATATAATTGATATATAATATAATATATAATATATAATATATAATATATATATGTAATATATAATATATAATATATAATATATATAATATAGTGTATAATATATAACATATAATATATAGTATATTATATCTAATAAATAATATATAATATATTATATGTAATATACAACATATAACATGAAATATATATGTAATATATAATATGTAATATATAACATATAACATATAATATATATATATAACACATAATATATGATATATAATATATATATGACATATAATATATAATATATAATACATAATATATAATATATAATATATTATATATAATATACAATATACAATATATAATATATATGATATATATAATATATAATATATATAACATATGATATATAATAATATATAATATATTATATATAATATACAATATACAATATATAATATATATGATATATATAATATATAATATATGATATATAATATATAATATATAACATATGATATATATGTATTACATGACATACAACATTCTGTACATAGTATAAAATATTTTTATTCTTCTCACATACTAACACAACATAGATTAATAGTAAATAAAAAATAGGTATACCTAACTTTGTGTACACGAATAGAGTAAAAAGTTGATACTTACATTGAAAACAACCTCATACACTGGCCATTGTACAATATACAACAATAACATCAACACTATTAATACACAAATTTGTTTAATCACATTATAATGCCTTGCTACCGTCTGACGTTACTCATCCGTTCCGTATATGGGGTAGTAACTGCATGTTTTATTTGTATTTGTGACACTCCTACGGACCAGATTCACGCAGCGTTTCGCTATGATTATATAACAATTTCCACTGAAAAGAGAATAATGACTAATTTCGAATGATACTATTCTTCCATTCTGCTCGTGACGTAATCGGAAGTATGTTGATCTCGCATTTGCTTTGCAGTGGGTTCGAATCCCGCACTTCACTCCCATATCCAGCAGTGACAGATACCTTCCACAACAGTCTAAGCACATATGGAAAGAGTGACGGCTTTGGCCTCAGCTACTCAGCACCTCCTGGCGTAGTATTCTAACTTCTTCCGTTCTGCTATTCCTCATTAAAATATCTTTGGCCACTTCTGTTATCCCAACACCTTCGATGAGATATTGCCCCCAAGGATAGAAGCACTGGATACTACTGACAAAAATTCTAATGTCACCATGGAAAGACTGACAGAGGGTACAGGATAGGTGATGGATATAAGAGGAGAGAAGGAGGAAGTGGAAGAGGAGAGAAGGAGGAAGTGGAAGAGGGGAGAGGGAGTGAGAGGGGAAGGGTGAGGGAAGCGGAAGGAGAGGGAAGATAGGGAAAGGAAAATTGTGAGGAAAGGAAAGTGGAGGGAGGAAGGGAGAGGGAAGATATGTGAGAGAAGGAGAAAGGGGGAGGGAGGGAGGGGAGGGGAAGGGAGGAAGGGATGAAAGAGGAAGGAGGGGAAAGGGAGAAGGAAAATGGAAGAAGGAGGAATGGGGAGAAGGAGGTAGAAGGGGGTAAAGAGGAATGTGGAGGAGGAGGAGGAGGGGGTATGGAGCAATAGGACGGGGTAGAAACAGAAGGTGAGAAGGCTGAAGAGAGGGAGGAGGGAGGAGGGAGGAGGGAGGAGGGAGGAGGGAGGAGGGAGGAGGGAGGAGGGAGGAGGGAGGGGGAGGGTGGTAGCTGGGAGGGTGACCTTATAAGCCTTAGAAGTTATGTTGTGCTAGATTACTGTAGAGTGAGAGAGAGGACGAGAGCACGGAGAGAGGGTGAGGGAGTTCACAGGGGAGGCTAGGTGATGATGTAATTGGGAAAAAGGATGGGGTTAAGGGAAAAATGAGGGAGGGGTACGTAGGAAGGTAGGAGGAAAATGGGGAGGTAGGGAGTGAGGAAGAAGGAAAATGGAGAAGGAGGAAGGGGAGGGAGGAGGGAGAGGGGTGAAGGGGAGGGGAGCGGGGAATGAGATGGGGGGAGAAAGGAGAAAAGAGAGGAGAAAATAGATGGGGTAGACGTAGGGAGGAAGGGGAAGACAGAAAGAGAGGGGAGGGAGGGGAGGGGGGGAAGGTGGAAGGGAAGGGCGAAAGGGAAGGAGGAGGATGGTGGGGTGGGGGAGGTGAAGGAGGCGGGGGAGTAATGTGGAGGGGGAGAGGGAGAAGAACAGAAAATGTGGAGGAGGAGGAGGAGAGGGGAAGGAGTTGCTGTGAGGGTAAGGGGTGAGGGGAAAGGGGAAGGAAAAGGTGAAGGGAGTGGGAGAGGGAGAAGGTGGGAAGGAAGGATGGGGAAGGAGGAAGAAGGAGGAGGAGAGTAGGGAGATGTAGGAGTGAGAGAAAGGACAGAGGAGGCTCCTGGGAGGCGACATTAAAGGTCTTAGAACAGTGAGGGAGGGGAAGGGAGGTCGGGGCGAGAGGGAGAAGGAGGATGGAGAAGAGGGAGGGAAGATGGAGGAGGAGGAGAGAGGAAGTGAGTGCGCGAAGGTGATCTTAGAGGTCTTGGAGGTTAGGTTGGGTTACGTTTGTGATTAGCCGAACGAGTTTCGTTATACTATCTATACTTGTGAGCATATACACATATATATCAAATCAGTCCACTGCTGTACAAAGGCTTCCATGGTTCACACGACCGCGCCAGCCTCTGCCACGTCACTTCTGGAAACTTTTCTATCTCATTTCTCCACTTTCTGACTGGTCTCACTCCTTCACGCTTCTCATCTCACGGCGTCCAGTCAGTAACACACTTGTTCCATCGCTCATCACTTGTTCGCACTATCTTACCTGCCTAATTCCACTTCCTTTCTTTCCCCGCCTCCACAATATTATTCACTCTAGTCTGCTTTCTCATCCAACTTATTCTCTTTCGGTCTCTCAGCGTTATTCCCTTCATTGATCTCTCCATTCTCCTCTGTGCAGTCCTTTGCTTTGTCTCCATGGCTTTCGTCAGTTTCCAAGTCTCACACCCGTAGATTTTTGCTGCCACAATGCATTGATTGTAAACCCTACGTTTCAGACATAGAAAGCCTCTCATAATTTCATTATACTTACCAAACACTTTCCTAATAATTGTAATACGTCTTTTTATTTCAATATCATGATCTTTGGTCACTTTCACCATATGGCCTAAATAATTATACTCTTCAACTTATTCAAGACTAACCATCAATTACTCGTATAACCTCCTTGAATTTTCGTATTGAACTTTACTTTGGTTTTACTTTTATTAATTTTTAAACCTACTTTGAGACATTCCTTGTTCAGGTCACTCAGCATATCTTTAAGTTTCAGATATATGGGTAGAAAGTCTCTCACAATTTTATTATACTTACTAAACATTTTCCAAACAATTGTAATACGTCTTTTTATTTCAGTATCATGATCTTTGGTCACTTTCACCATCAGGCATAAATAATTATACTCTTCAAAATCTTCAAGACTAACCATCAATTATAACCTCTTTACTTTGAATTTTTTAGTTGAAAATTATTTTGGTTTTCCTTTTATTAATCTTTAAACGTACTTTGAAACATTCCTTCTGCTCTTTCTGAAATAAGAATAATGTATCCACAAATCTTAGGTGATTCAATTATTAATTTTCAAACCTTTCTCTTCCTTACTCAACCTTCTGGAAATCTCTTTGAAACAAGCTGTAAATAATTTTGGTAAAATGGTATAGCCTTGTACCCTGCTTGCGTAGCGAGCTTAGTATTGCTATTTGTTTTACCGAGTCAAAGGCCTTCTCGTAATCTATGAAACCTAAACAAAGAGGTATATTGTATTCTTTCCCTGCGTCTTTCAAAAGATCTATCGATATACCATCTTCCCCAGGTTCTTTTCCTTGTTTCATAGTTTTAAGATCAAATTCTACTTCTTCCTTTGTAATATCTGGCACACTACTACCGTCTACAGATGAATTTACTGACTCAAATATGGTCTTCGATAAGTAAAGGTCTTGGTAAAATTCTTCTACTCTTTTTACCATTCTGTCTCTACATTTAATGATTTCTCCATTTCAATCTTTGAACATATCATTTGATGTCTTCCTAAAGTATGTCTGCTCTCGGTCCCTTTAAAAATATTATCTTTCCGAATAGTTTCCTCTATTTCATCCACGTTCCTCTTTCTTTCGTCTAAT
>NC_134789.1:64553463-64558463 GCF_046742065.1 Oratosquilla oratoria
ATTCGAAGGTGCATACATAACTTATACATTCATACATAAAAACATACATATATGTTCCACGGATTTATAGAAGAGAAGGAGAAAGAGAAGGGAAGGGAAGGAAGAGAGGGAAGAGCATATTGCGAGAGAGAAATTGAAAGAGCATTTGAAGGATAATTAACGCAAAGGGGAATAATTCATAACTCGGGAGAGGACGAAAAGAGGAATTGAAAGGAAGCGAAGAAACGGACGACGTAGAACGGAATAGAAACTAAATAGGAATGATACGAACGAAGGAGAAGTGAAAATGATGAAAAAAATTGAAAAATGAGAAGGAAAAAGGGCAGACGGAGAAAAAAAAATAAAACAAAGAAGCGCTTAGAAAAGATAGATAAAGGTAGAGATGAACGAAAAAAAAAATAGATGAAGATAGTCATAAGGCAGCGTTTCCCAACCTGGGGTGCTGAAATTAATCTATACGGGGTGCTAGGAAGTGATACACACAAAAATCATTGATATATGTATCATTGGTTACCTAGTTGTGCATATTTGACTTCCCCAATAACTTATTTTTCTAGGGTGTTTTTATTTCTTCTACAAACAATATTGTCAATTTGTTTCAGTTCTAAGGAATCAAGAAAATAAATTATCAAGCAGGACACTTCACTTTCATTTATCCTTCTAATAACAAGATAGGGTTACTGGACTTCTTAGACATAACAACAGAGGATGCTAAGATGGGAGAAGATTGGGAAGAACTGTCGTAAAGGGATAAGAAATAGGAAGAAGAGGAGAAGAAGAAGGTGAAGGAGGAAGAGGAAGAACAAGAGAAAGAAGAAGAAAGGAATAGGGGAGAAAGAGAATAAGTAAGAAATTGTAAATCAAAGAAAATAGGGAGGTAGTGAGGGAGATAATAGAAAGGTGATAAAAAGAGAAGAATGAAGAAGTAAGGAAGAGAAGGAAGGGAAGAAAGGGGAGAAAGTAGATATAAAGCAAAAGATTTACGAAGGATTACAAAGGCGGAGCATGCCGACAGGAGACCTTTTGGTCCATATCTAGGTCGGATGCGAAAAAAACTGTAATAGTAATAAATGAATAAATAAAAACTAATCATGTAAATAGCAAATAAAATACACAAATAAATGCATAGGTATAGTTAAATAATAAACAAACAGGTAAATAGTAAATGATAATAAATTGACATAACTAAAAACGAAAAAGAGTGGAACGGGGAGGACGTTTTTTGGTAGTTTCTTTCGACTGAATAGGATTTCTTGGTGATAAAAGAATAATTTTTTTTTTTACCAAGTAGTGAAAAAATGTACATAAGAGAGTTTTAACATTTCTAATATTAGAGATCTTCAACTGCATAAAATCAAATGACTGAAAAAACAGAACAAAATATAACAATTAAAGTGACTTCTTGAGGAAAAGGAAAGAGAGAAGGAAAGGCAGGAGTGGTGAGAATTGAAAATAAACGAGAAAAAAGAGTGAAGAAGAGAAGGAAAAGATAGAAAAAAGAGCAAGAGAAAGAGACGGAAAGAAGGAAGAGCAGGAGACAGAAAAAAGGAAGAGCAAGATGATAAAAAAGAGAAGAAGAAATTTTAAGCAGTAGTAGTCGATGCAGTTATACGTGTAGTAACAGTAGCCGTAGTAATAGTAGTAGAAGTAATAATTTGGACAAGAGCTTACAGAGGTAATATTCAAAACTTCAGTAGGGATGGATTCAAGAGAAAACCCAGAGTTGATGGTTGAGAGAGAGAGAGAGAGAGAGAGAGAGAGAGAGAGAGAGAGAGAGAGAGAGAGAGAGAGAGAGAGAGAGAGAGAGAGAGAGAGAGAGAGAGAGAGAGAGAGAGAGAGAGAGAGAGAGAAAGAGAGAGAGAGAGAGAGAGAGAGAGAGAGAGAGAGAGAGAGAGAGAGAGAGAGAGAGAGAGAGAGAGAGAGAGAGAGAGAGAGAGAGAGAGAGAGAGAGAGAGAGAGAGAGAGAGAGAGAGAGAGAGAGAGAGAGAGAGAGAGAGAGAGAGAGAGGAGAGAGGAGAGAGAGAGAGAGAGAGAGAGAGAGAGAGAGAGAGAGAGAGAGAGAGAGAGAGAGAGAGAGAGAGAGAGAGAGAGAGGAGAGAGAGAGAGAGACAGAGAGAGAGCAGAGAGAGAGAGAGAGAGAGAGAGAGAGAGAGAGAGAGAGAGAGAGAGAGAGAGAGAGAGAGCGAGAGAGAGAGAGAGAGAGAGAGAGAGAGAGAGAGAGAGAGAGGAGAGAGAGAGAGAGAGAGAGAGAGAGAGAGAGAGAAAGAGAGAGAGAGAGAGAGAGAGAGAGAGAGAGAGAGAGAGAGAGAGAGAGAGAGAGAGAGAGAGAGAGAGAGAGAGAGAGAGAGAGAGAGAGAGAGAGAGAGAGAGAGAGAGAGAGAGAGAGAGAGAGAGAGAGAGAGAGAGAAGAGCAGCACTGTGGCATGGATGGGGTGTATACTAGTATTCTCACTCGCAAGACCAACCCTCCTTTGACTGGGAGTTACCAGGCTCCCCACCCCTAAACCAGCACACAGAAGAAACCTCGATTTTGAACAGACTGTATAAGACAGTTTAATCAGTGAAAAATTATAATAAGTGTAGATTAACAAAAATCTGAATTAGTTGTCGACCACAGTCATTGGGAAGAGGGGAGCCAATGAACTATGTTTGCTGAAGACAGAGCCTGCTTGCTTTCACAACATTGTTCCACAAGAATGGAGAACGTATAAAAGGTAATAGTAGTAGATGTTGTAACAGTAGGAGTAGGAGGAGGAATAGGTGGAGGAAGTGATAATAAAACACAAGAACAGGGGGAGGTGAGGCTTAAAGAAAGACAACAAACACAAAAGAATACAGGAGGGTCGAAGAAAATAAACAAAAAAGGAGGTAGAGTACAAAGGGAGTATAAAAATTACCAGAAAAAGAAAATGGAGTACAGAAGATATAAAGGATATTGAAATGATCAAAGATAGAGAGGAAAGAAAAGAAGACTGCAAGAGAGTCGGTGGAAAACTGTAGAGATGGTTTAGTCGGAAAAAGGATAAAAGAAGGAGATCTGGAAGAGGAAAAATGAAAAATATGATACTAGTATACTCGTACATACATACATATACCAAGCTTTTTCCCCCTTACAAGGTAGGTAGCCAAAAAGGAAAAGGCATAAAATCATTCCCACCCATTCCACCCATAAACACACTCCACACCCCTCCACCCTCCCTCTTATCTTAGCACCTCCTGGATGACGGGTCATCCCTGCACATTGTCCACTGCCCTGGGTCAGAAGCAGTGTCGCCAGACACAGCACATCCACAGCAAGGCCGCTTCATTAAATCGGCGACCCCCCTCTCGTACCTTTATCAAATGTGTTCCAGTCTCCCCTCTAACATTCAACATCCTTCTCAATCCTTCCAATAATTCATTCATCCTTCTTATTATTCTCATGCTCTCTTCCTCTCTTGATCACATCTTCCACAACCTCTTATCTTTCCTAATTATTTCATTCTCTCTTTTTCAAAATTATATCTTCAGCTCTCCTCCATTCCCCTTTCCCTCACGCTATCGTTTCTTCCTCTATCCCTAAAGCTCTTTTAACGTGTTTTTTGCCACTTTTATCATTTTTTTAAACTGTTTTTCTCCTTATACTACTCATATGCATTTACTTCTTCACCCTTTACTTCCTTTCTTTCGTTTTTTTGTCTTCTTCTTACCTCTTTCCTTTTCTCATCTCTGAGCATAAAGGGGAAAGGTACAGGAATGGGCAAAGTCGAAGTTGTTTTTCATCGTAAGTGTATGTGGGTGAGGGAGGTTGATGGAAGTAGGGGGAAGGAGATATGGGGGGGGAACGAGAACAGTAGGGGGGGGGATAGAAGCATTAGGGAGGAGGGGTCACTGGGGAGGCAGTGAAGGCTGGACTTATAATTCCACTTGGTGAGGTAGGTTGGTAGGGGTAGGGAGATTAAGGCACAAAAGAGGGTAACAGTAAATAATAGAAAAGAAAAATGGAGGAGAGGTCATAAGGGAGACAAAAAGAGATAATGGATGGTAGGAAGGGAAAGAGAGTAAAAATTATCAAGGGAGATAATGGATGGTAGGAAAGGAAAGAGAGTAAAAGTTATTAAGGGAGGGCAATGACAGAAAAACAACTGCTTACTCGTTTCATGAATCCTTGAACAACGGTGCCATCCGCTTGATGTGCCTTGATGGGCTCTGAATTTACGTAGGCGGGCTGGTTCTCAACAAAGTCCACATCCTCCTGTCTACGGCATCCGACAGAGCAGAGCTTCTGGGCGTCAAAGTTCAGCCAAGCTCAAAAGTTATGGTCTAAAAAGTGTTGTTGTTTATAACGTCTAACCTTTTTCTTCTTGTCTTTGTTTCAAATTAGCATTAGGTAAATTCGAAAAAGAGGCAAAATTAGTATGGGAGTTTGGGTGGAGTGGACATAGAGGGACGAGTGGAATATCGTGAGTAGCCAATGTGGGAAAGAGAGAGAGGAAATAAAAGCGAAGGAAGGAGAGGAACTAGAGAAGTTGAGATGTGCAAAGAGAGAGAGAGAAGATGTGTAACATGGGTGGGAGAAAAAATAAATAGTGAAGAGAGGAGAAGGACCAGAGAAGAAGAGAGATGAAAGGAAAGAGAGAGTAGCCAATGTGGGAAAGAGAGAGAGGAAATAAAAGCGAAGGAAGGAGAGGAACTAGAGAAGTTGAGATGTGCAAAGAGAGAGAGAGAAGATGTGTAGCATGGGCGAGAGAAAAAATAAAGAGTGAAGAGAGGAGAAGGAAGAGAGAAGAAGAGAGATGAAAGGAAAGAGTGATAGGGATAGTGATCGACAAAGAAGATGGCGAAGTAAGGAGGAAGAAAATAATAGAGAATGGACAGAGGAAGAGAGAGAAAAATAAATAAATGATAAATGAAATTAAATGAAAAAGAAAAAGAGAGAAAATGGAAACAAAAGGAATAAGGATGTGCGGAAAAGGGAACAAAGGTGATGTGAAAAGGAGAAAATGGAAGGAAAGTGGAAG
>NC_134789.1:64573463-64575963 GCF_046742065.1 Oratosquilla oratoria
ATACAAATAAATCAATTAATCAATCAATCAATCAATCAATCAATCAATCAATCAATCAATAAGTAAATAGATGAATGAATAAATAAATAAATAAATAAATAAATAAATAGATAAATAAATAAATAAATAAATAAATAAATGAATAAATAAATAAGTAAATAAATAAATAAATAAATAAATAAATAAATAAATAAATGAATAAATAAATATAAATAGATTAGTAAATAAATAAATAAATAAATAAATAAATAAATAAATAAATAAATAAATAAATAAATAAATAAATAAATAAATAAATAAATAAATAAATAAATAAATAAATAAATAAATAAATAAATAAATAAATAGGTAAATAAATAAATAAATAAATAAATGAATGAATGAATGAATGAGTGAATAAGTGTAAAGAAACCCGAATATGAATTGTGAATAAGAAACTAAAGCCCCAGATTTAGTGGAGTTAGAGGGTGAGGGAGTTATTGTAGAATACTGTAAAGACATCGGGTAGAAAATATCAGGTGAATGTGGAGAACATATATTGAAATAGAGTCAGAAGACACGAGTTAATTATGACAGCACACAATGAGAATAAAGTAAATCTTTCACTGACGTGACTTTCCTAAGTTAAATTAAATTATCTGGATTTATTCTCTGTCGATTTTGTCATTGTAGAAGTGTGTTTGAAATCTTAGATCGAATTACATGCGGTGGTGGTGGTATTAGTGGTGACGGTGATGGTGGAGGTGTGGAGGTGGCACGGCCTGTGGAGGTGCAGGTAGTTGAGGAGGTGAAAGAGGAGAAAGACTAGGTCACGATGGCCCATGAGAAAGAACTTGGAGGTCGTGAGTGGAGGGAGACAAGGATGTGGAGGATTGGAAGAGGAAGCGACAAAAATGCGAGAGTGCACTCACGCGGAAAAGTGGGTTTGGTGTGGTTGTGGAGGGGAAAGAAGAAGGCAGAGAGTGGAGTTAGGAAGCTTGGAATGTGGAAGAAAGGAGGAATACGAAGTGGGAAAAAGAAGAAAAGAAATAGAGGAAGAACGTGGAGGAGAGGAGAGAGTAAAGCATTTAGAAAGGAAAGAAAAGAAAAAGAAAAGAGAGAATGGAAGAGGGGGATGAAAGAAGGTACAATTGACAAAAGAAAACGAAAAAAACTTGTGAAGAAATACAACAGAAGATTGAAAGAAGAAGTACACTAGAAAGGGGGAAAGAAGAAGACAGAAAGAAGAAAAGATGGAGGTATGAAAAAAGTGAGGATGAAAAGTGATATTAAAGACCGGAAAGAGTAAGTAAATAGAAAAGGAAGGAAGAAGTGAGGAGGAGGCCAGGAATAGAATGAATAACATTGAATGAAAGAAAGAGAGAGAGAAGAGGACAGGATGATGGAGAAAATGAGGGTGGAAGGAGAGGAAAGACAAGAAAGGCTATGAATGAAACAGAAATGTATGGAGTGAAGGTCAGGTATGGTATATGAAAACGAGGTGCATGAGAGGTTGATTACAAAGGATTACAAAGGTGGAGCACGCGGACAGGAGACTTTTTGGTCCATATCTAGGTCGGATGCGAAAAAAATCATAATAATAATAAATTAATAAATAAAAACTCTAATAATGTAAATAACAAGGAACAAGAAATGTGGAGATGAATTATATTTTGTAGATTGAGAGAAGAGTAAAGAGTTATGTCATAAATAATCGAAAAATACCTGTGAATGGAGTAAGTGGAGGACATGGAAGAAGTGAGAAAAGAAGGATAAAGAAGAAGAAAGGTACAAAAAGAAAGGAAATGGAAGTAAAACGAGGAAGAAGAGGAAGAATTCAAAAGTACGAAGGAAAACAGAAGATAAGAAAGAGGAGAAAGGAAAATGTGAAGAAAAAGAGAAAAAGAGAAGAAAGGGGAGTAAGTTGAAGAAAAGGGGGAAGAGTCGAGGAAAGATTATGAAGGAGGACGGTAGATGAGAAAGAGGAGAAACGAGGAAGAAGAGGAAAAAAGAAGAGGGAAGGAAAAGAGAAGATATGGAAGAGGAACAGGGAAAGTAATGTGAGGCTGGGCAATAGTTGGTACGGTGGTGTTCATACACATCAGTTTCATCGAATTATCTGAGAATTTGTATTTTAATGTTCGTGGGAGACATTTTCGAAAGTGATATCTTTATTGTTACTGGTCGATACGTAATTTCTCTTAGCGATGTTCTTAATATTTTTATCACCCTGGCGATATGTCTTCCTAAGAGTTTTCTGATATAATATATGTCATTACATGTGGACTCCACTTGAAACGAGAAGCGTTGGCATTAGAAGTATCCTTGTAAGAGCACTCGAGATTCACAAACATTTGGTTTAAGAGCTGAAGTTCCTGATAAATCGAGTGCAACGAGAAGCACAAAGTAAATGTTGTCTTGACTTAAACTGTGATTACACTTGTCTTGAAGTCATCAGAATATTTTTATACCCCTCTCAAGTATTTACCTATAATGATTTACTTACGGAAAATACTATGAG
>NC_134789.1:64580963-64588463 GCF_046742065.1 Oratosquilla oratoria
TGAACCAAAACGTTGGTGGATAAAAATGAAAGCAAATGAGATCATTGATGAGATCAAAAGTAAGTAAAAGACAATACGATTAGGGGAACAGAAATGTTACTTAAACAATCTGTGAATAAAACCAAGTCGGTAATCAAATAGAATAGCTAAATGTAAGTAGATGAAATTAAGAAGTTGGGAAGAAGGAATAAAGAAATACTGGATAAGCAACACAAAAGAAAACATAGATAGATAGATAGATAGATAGATAGATAGATAGATAGATAGATAGATAGATAGATAGATAGATAGATAGATAGATAGATAGATAGAGAGAGAGAGAGAGAGAGAGAGAGAGAGAGAGAGAGAGAGAGAGAGAGAGAGAGAGAGAGAGAGAGAGATTGAAAGGAGAGATTAAAAGAGAAAAAGGAAAAGGTGTGAAGTTAGAGGGATATAAAGCAAATAGACATTTCACCTTTTTCAGTGCAGAGGTAGTGCTTCCATTATAGACAATGGATTCCTCAACCTGGCTTTCGTCATGTACTCGGTACTTATGTATTGCTGTTGCTTAGTCTTATGGAGACTGATTCTTCTACACTATCAAATCATTAAACACCCACTATTACCTCTTGTTTTCGGTTTGTGGACCTAATTGTAAGCTTCCTTGGTCCACAATAGGCTCATTAGACCACAGGATGAGGACTATTTTCCTATACATTGTAAAGGCCTTTCCTCTGAGGAACCTCCATTTCCTTAACAACGCTTTGGATTATCCAGAAGAGAATATATGAAAAGGACTATTAGAATCACGAGAGCGCACAATTTCGAAAAGAGTCGCCATGTCGACATGCTCTTAGCGTGCTCTCGAGAGCAGGTCTGTGCTGTAACTGCATACACTTTATGACACTGAAGAGTTCTTAAATCCCTTGCTCTTGCTCAAACAATATATTCATGTTCAAACACGCTTGACTCCTCTCCTTTCTGAATCTAAGAGCTCATTATGCAGATTTCTAGTTTCTTACATTCTCTAAGCTTTTTTTACCAACAGTGAAATAAGTAACTAGGAACTGATAAATAACTGAATAATTGAATAAGTAAATAGCTAAGTAAATAAACAAGTAAATGAATAAATAAATATATAAGTAAATAGAAAAACAGATACACAAATAAATAGATAAAAATAAACGAATAATAGATGAATATATGAATAAATGAATAGATTGATAAACTATTAGATGAATGAACAAAGATGTAAGTAAATGACTAAATAAGTAATTAAATTTATAGATAATCAGAAAGAATGCACATGAATAAATAAATTAATAAATCTATAAATAGATAAATAAACAAGCGATGAAACGCATAAAATAAATTGATAGGTAAATGGGTAAGCAAAATAAGCAAATGTAAGTATATGTAGATAACTAACTAACTAAGAAACTAACTAACTCACTAACTAACTCACTAACTAACTAACTAACTAACTAACTAACTAACTAACTAACTAACTAACTAACTAACTAACTAACTAACTAACTAACTAACTAACTAACTAACTATCTAACTAACTAACTAACTAACTAACTAACTAACTAACTATCTAACTAACTAACTAACTAACTAACTAACTAACTAACTAACTAACTAACTAACTAACTAAACAAATAAACAAACCGTAAAAATAAATGAATAAATGAATAAATGAATAAATGAATAAATGAATAAATGAATAAATGAATAAATGAATAAATGAATAAATGAATAAATGAATAAATGAATAAATGAATAAATGAATAAATGAATAAATGAATAAATGAATAAATGAATAAATGAATAAATGAATAAATGAATAAATGAATAAACAAATAAATTAACTAACAGAGAAAAGATGGATATATATAGAAGTAAACAAAAAATAAGTGAATATATCAATTAAAAGATAAAAGGTAAATAAATGAATTAACTAATTACGTAATGCACGAAAGAATTGGTAAATAAATAACAAAATAAGTAAATAAATGATAAGGAAGTAGACAAATAAATAAATAAATGAATGAATGCAAAATAAATTAGTAAACACGTGTGTCACTAGTATCCATTCAACTAATTTTTCTTAACTCTCATCCTCGGTAGTTCCAATTCCCAACTACCAATTCACAATTCCAGTCTACTACCTTTAAAGTCCCTACACACAACATTGAACACTCACCTCCCAACTATCACCTTCCAATTTCCCAGCTCCCAACTCCCGTTCTATTCCTTCTACGACACCCACTTTACACTCACAACATTGAATTCTCCACTCTCGGCCGTACCCATCTAACTACAACCCCCCATTTTTTATTTTTTTTTATTTCCAGATTCTAGTTTCTTGTGTAACAATTTCCCTTCCTTCTCCCTAATGCCTAACCTGGGCTTCAGCAGTGATACCCTTCTCTCGTCACCCGTTTACTGCAAATTTAAAGACATCAAGGAATGAACCCAAAGAGGAACGCGGAAATCTCCTCCGCAGGAGCCAGATGTTGATGCTAAGAATGTACGAGCACAGTAGAGGCATCACAACCTGCAGGACTGGAAGAAGAGTAAAGATGAAGAAGTAAACAAGGGAGGAGTAGGAGCGTGAAGAAAAGAAAGAGGAGGAGGAGGAGAAGGAAAAGAAGGAAGAGGAGAAAGAGGGAAAAGAGGAGGAAGAGGAGGGATAGAAGAGGGAATGAGTGAGGAGGAAGTTGAAAGAATCAAGGAAAGAATAGTAGGAAGAATAGGAAGGAAAGGACGAAATAGAATTAATATAAGGAGAAGGAGTAGTAGCAAAGGAAGAAAAAGTAGAGGGGGAAAGAGAAAGAACTGGTAAAGGAGGAAGAAGAAGACGAGGAGGAAAAAAGTAAGAGTAATGGGAGAAAGTGAAGTAAGATGGGAAAAAAGACGAGAAAATTTACAAGGAGAAGTAAGATGTGGTAGTGGGAAATGAGGATGAGGAGGTAAAGGAGAAGAAGACAGGAAGTAGGAGTAGAAGTAAGATGAAGAGGAAAACAAGGAGGAAGAGGAGAAGGAAGGCTAGAAACAAGGGAGAAGAGGAACACAAAGGGGAACAGGAGTAGAGAGAGGAGGTGGAGAAAGAGGAGGAGCAGGAGGAGGAAGTGAGAAATGAATACGTTCTCGCGACTTAAGCTCGATCATTAGGTGCCGCCTCTTCTTCTTTCTCATGGAACTCACGACTCCTTCCCATTTCGTTCCTCCGTTTATTTATGGCGCGTGGGCGAACGTGTGTGTGTGTGTGTACGTGTATGTGTGTGTGTGTGTGAGTGAGTGTGTGTGCATTGGAAGAAGATACACTACACGTCACAGGACGTCACACTACGCGAGAAGATAAATATCAAGCATACAACATCGCGTACGTCGCAGAAGAAGCACCATCGGCTGTTGATCATCAGGTCTAACCATAACCAGACCAGAGGCGTGTGTATTGGAAGAAGATACACTACATGTCACAGGACGTCACACTACATGAAAAGATAAATATCAAGCATACAACATCGCGTACGTCGCAGAAACAGCACCATCGGCTATTGATTATCAGGTCTAACCATAACCCGACCAGAGGCCACCTAACTGTAATTCGGCCTACCTTACCTTCATCTTTAGGACACGTGTTCGCACGACGTTACGACCGTTGAGAAACGTACGTCCACAGAAGGAATTATCTTTATAATTTACTTTTCACCATGTATGATTAGAATATGACATGTCCTTCCTCTGCATTATAATTGTAAATATTTTTACTTCATGTTGAGTGTGTCACTCAAGCATGTAAATACCTACTTCTGTCACATTTTAAATATTACTTTACAATAAAAAAAATTATGTAGTGGAAGGCGCCTCAGCCTCTGTGGTCAGTTGCTTTGCTTCCTAGCACAGATCTTGACTGGCTCTGAACAAGACAACTTGTTACGCTTTACTAAAGTAAATCCTTGGAACGAAACAGCCTTTTACTTGCTCCGCTACTCACATCGCCTCCAAAGTGTGGATTAGACCTTCCACATTCTCTGGTAGCAGCCACTGGGATTCGAACCTCGCCACAACCTGATATTACTATAAGGTAAGCAACTCCAACGTAGCCAATAACATTACTGCAAGGAAATCAACTTCAACGTAGCCAGGAACATTACTACAAGGCAATCAACTCTAACGTAGCCAGCACATTATTATTAGCCACAGACCTTCTTCGCCAACTCACCCGCCATTGTTTATCAGCACGGACAAAAGCCCCGTTCCAGGACCACTACTACTCGCGGACAAGATGACCGCCCACACTTGCTATACAGACATCGGCGCAGCTCTCATGCAACGACTCGACACAAAGCTCAAACCAATTGCCTATACTAACCGCACACTCAGCAAATATGAACAGAATTACTAAGTAACGGAAATAGAAGCACTAGCTATAATCTACTCCTTTAAGCACCTCAAAGAGATCATCCTTGGCTACCAGATACATATGCGCACAGACGGCTAACAAATCTTGCAGCTATCCAAAGGAAAAATATCTCGCAGGCAAATTAGCACGTTGGTTTCTTATTATACAAGAATTCATGCCAATATTCCATTTTGTTCACGGAAAAGCAAACGAGGAGGCAGACGCCCTTAGTCGCCACGTCGCTTTCATCGGTGAAATTCCCCTCCCTTTCAACATTACACAAGCGCTCATTGCCACAGAACAAATTTCAGGCCCCTTTAGAAACGTGTTATATACTTCCTCACCTCTGGTGTTACAACAAACACAGATGATTTTCCTCTATATATCTATTACTACACCTTAATAGACGAAGTACTGTATCACATCACAACACTGAAGAACAAACATGAACCCAACAGTTCAGTGCTTCAGCTTGTTGTTCCTACGGAACTCATTCCTAAAGTTCTGAAACTCTTACACGATTCATTCATCGCTCCCCACCCAGGAAAGGACAGATGCTTGACACAAGTCAGATTGCATTACTTCTGGTTAACCATGAGGAAAGATATACACGCCTATATTAATGCTTGCAATTCATGTGCTTCACACAAAGGTCATATTAGCGGTCATGTTCCCATCTTAACTTATTCTTCCCCTTACAAACCTTTCTACACAGTAGCTATTGACCTTCTTAAGTTACCACTCACCCCCAACGGAAACAAATACCTCTTTGTTTGTGTAGACCGTTTCTCCCGATTTTACATTCTTTCACCCTTACCAGACAAGACAGCACAACTCGTTGCACAAAGGATTTTTGACAAACTCATATGCCCCTACACTACACCTAAAACACCCATTTCAGACAACGGAACAGAGTACAACAATGAAATTTTCTCTCAATGTTTGTAAACACTAACATCACAAATTGCAACACTACTACTTATCAGTAGTTCTAACGATTTAGTCGAGAAACAGAACCACAAAATCCTAAATGTTGTCCGATATCTTGCCTCTAACATACATTCTTCTTAGGATGAACATGTACCAATGATCCAAAAATGCATTAACAGTGCCATAACCAGGTCAATATCGGAGTCGCCACATTTTGTCCTCTTTGATTCGGACAAAAAACTCCCACATGATCACATTACGTCAGACTTACCCCTTTACAGTTTCAACGATTGTGTCAAGGTAAAAATAAAATTTCTCAACACTGTCTTCAAGAGAATTTACAATACCTTTACTCTCTCTAAAGACGATATGGCACGGTTTCATAACACCGAAGCGAGAGATTGCATAGTTGAAATTGGAGATATTGTATGCACCCTCAACCACTCACCCACATCGAAACTTCCTCCTAAGTTCACTGGACTCTTTTGTATTATTAGCCTAGTACCAAACAATAAAGTCAAAGCACGTAGTTTGCAGATATTAACAGAGACAGTCCTACACAAAGATAATATCAAAGAACTACCTCGAGGCCTAGACTTCCAGCATATCCCATCTCCATCTCCAACAACCGCTCATTCACAAGATTCTCGGATTTCCTCTCCTGTAAATTTACCTGCTCCTCTTCCTAGACACACACACACACACACACACACACACACACACACACACACACACACACACACACACACACACACACACACACACACACACACACACACACACACACACACACACACACACACACACACACACACACACACACACACACACACACACACACACACACACACACACACACACACACACACACACATAAATAACAAATAAATGAATAGGTAAATGAATGAATGAGTAGATGCATGGAGACGTGAATAAATAAATAAACAAATAAAAATATAGATAAAAATAAATGAATGAATAAATAAATAAATAAATAAATAAATGAATAAAATAGAAAAAATAATGAATAAGTAAATAAAATAGAAAAAATAATAAATAAGTAAATAAATAGATAAATAAATGAAAGGTTAAATAAGTAATAAATAAATAAAATAAAAAATAAATAAATAGATACATAGATAAATAAAATGAATAAATAAAAGAATAAATAAATAAATAAATAAATGAATAAATAAATAAATAAATAAATAATATCATAAATTGATAAATCTTTTTAGTCTTCCATATGATTTCTTTCCGCTACAAATTCACTTCATGAGGTGAGTCAACAGCGAGGAAGGTTATTTCCCAGAGTTACAAAATATATTAATAAAGATTAATAACATTTAATTAGGTAATGAGGCAGTTCTTAAAAATCCAACTTCCAAAACCTTACATGATAAGAAAATTCTAAAAGTTAGTAATTCACTTGAAAAATATATCACAACGCACGAGAGCAAGAAAAGAAAAACAACGCCAGATACTCCAGCCACGCCACTTGTAATATGTGTCACGATGAGTCAGTGGCGGTGTCTTGGGCGTGAAAAATGGCTGGGAAGACAGAAATGAACAATTGGTGCCGTAAGAAAGTGAACAGTCTTAAATGAGGTTTGGTAATTGAAATAGGGATGAAATCATTTCATTTTAAGAAAGGACAGAAACGAGGAGAGGATGGGGATATAGAAGGAAAGAAGAAAGAAGAAAAGGACAGAAGGAATGATGTACCATTGGGGTTTAGTGAAAATTTATTGAAGGGTGGAGGGAAAGGAAAGAAGAAAGGAGGGAAGGAAGGAAGGAAGGAGGGAGGGAGAGAGGGAAAGGGAGAAGGAAGGAAGGAGGGAAGGAGGGAAGGAGGGAAGGAGGGAAGGAGGGAAGGAGGGAAGGAGGGAAGGAGGGATGGAGGGAAGGAGGGAAGGAGGGAAGGAGGGAAGGAGGGAAGGAGGGAAGGAGGGAAGGAGGGAGAAAGAGAAGGAGGGAAGGAGGGAAGGAGGGAAGGAGGGAGAAAGTAAAGAAGAACGAAAGGAAGGAAGGAAGGAAGGAAGGAAGGAGGGAGGGAGGGAGAGAGGGAAGGAGAGAAGGAAGGAAGGAGGGAAGGAGGGAAGAAGAGAAGGAGAGAAAGAGGAGAGGGGAAGGAAAGAGGAAAGTAGAAAGGAATGAAAGAGGGAAGAAAATAAGGC
>NC_134789.1:64590963-64593463 GCF_046742065.1 Oratosquilla oratoria
AATGACTTTTCCTCCTTACAAGGGAGGTAGCTAAAAAACAAAGGCATTATATCCACTCACACCCATTCCATCCCCACATAATGCACTACCATTCACCCCCTCCCTTCCTCTTCTCTTGGCTCCTCCTGGATAGTCATCCCTGCATCTCATCCACTGCCTCGGGTGAGAAGCCATGTAGCAAGACACAGCACAGCAAGGCCGCTTCATTAAATCGGCGAACCATCTCTTTCTGTCCCCTCATAAATAAAAAGAGAAAATGGGGAGAAATCCTTTCGGACTGCCTCAAAATATCTTTCCCACATACTTTCTCACACCCCATGGAGAGTATTTAGCTGGTGAGGTAAAATTAGCATATAAATTGTCTAAGTATGGCAAGGGTAATTATTTCACATTGTAAATACCTACGTCGTATGTTATGTTGCCTTTCTTAAATGAAGCACCATTTAATTTTGGTAGCATTTTACCATTGCAAAATCATTGTTACATATGTGTAATTCTGATGATGCCCCACTGAGGACAAAGAGTCAAGAATATATCACATGGCTACATTACATGAGTTAATATCTGCTCAACCCCCTAATGCTAGATTACTAATAAGATATATATATATATATATATATATATATATATATATACATATATATACATATATATATATACATATATATACATATATATACATATATATACATATATACATATATATGTATATATATACATATATGTATATATATATATTATATATATATATATATGAAGACGGTATTCACCATGATGTACATATGTATCACATGAAAATTTCTATTATGTAGTAACTGGTTAGTGTAATATTTCTCATTTGAGGACAGTGTGGTCCTACATGGAACTTATGAATATTATAAGTTCTCTAATATAATGAATTTCCGCCATGATTAGACTTAATTTAGATAATGACCCCGGAATAAAAATCATCATAAGAAAAAATCATATCATTTCACCCAAACTTGGACCTTTTTTTTTATTTTTTCTCATTATGGTGGTTATTTAGGCATGAATAATCAAGAATAATCATATATATTGAATTCCGTATTTTCTTTATTTAATTATATGTGGATACGTAGATAATACTATAATAATCAATTCTATGCTTTATTTAACTTCTTTAGTAAAGTGACTGTCAAATAAATGGTGCTTAACAAACATTTAATGAGTTGATTGAATAACAGAAGATTAAAGATGTGTTCGTTAATGTCTGACCTTTTCATGTGCTTCATTGAGTTCATTCTGATGAACGTCAATCTTTATCTATTACCTTAATAAATTAGATATTAATTTATTCATTCTTTAATAAATTTATTATTTTATCTATTTGATTACACACACACACATACACACACACACACACACACACACACACACACAAACACACACACACACACACACACACACACACACACACACACACACACACACACACACACACACACACACACACACACACACACACACACACACACACACACACATATATATATATATAGATATATATATATATATATATGTATATATATATATTACATATATGTGTATATAAATACATATATATATATATATACATATCTATCTATATATATACATATATATGTATATACAAACACATACACATACTAGCTAAATGCACTATCATAGCGGAGATGGGTTGAACGCGATATTTCGTGTAGGTGTATGTAGTTCGAGCATACAAATATAAGTCGAACTCAACTTATATCTCTCTTGATAGCGTGTTGGTTTAAGTCACTGTAACTTTGTTACGGGTCAGCTGGGTTCGAATCCTCGGCTCGTCCACGTTTCAATTTCCAACGGATGCCTCTATCGAGCGATTCTTCAGTCTGGACTACGATGGCATGGAATTAAAGGTGATTTGTGGTTGAAAGAAGATGTTAATTGATCACTGGGAACCATTCAGTGTATATGTATAAACTTTCCCACGTGCACATACTAGCTAAATGCACTATCATAGTGGAGGTGGATTGAACGCAATATTTCGTGTAGGTCTGTGTAATTCGAGCATACAATTATAAGAAAGTCGTACTCAACATATTTCTCTCTTGATAGCGTATTGGTTTAAGCCACTGTAACTTTGTTACGGGTTAGCTGGGTTCGAATCCACGTTTCAATTTCCAACGGATGCCTCCATCGAGCGATTCTTCAGTCTCGGCTGCGATGGCATGGAACTAAAAGTGATTTGTGGTTGAAAAAAGATATATATATATATATATATATATATATATATATATATATATATGTATATATGAGGTGGTGCGAGAGGTGAATGGAAGGGTAGTGGGTCAGGTGTTGGAGATGGTTAGAGAAAATGGAGAATATTGGGAAATAAGCCAGTTGTTGTTTGCTGGCAACACTGCACTTGTAGCAGGATCAGAGGAGGGATTGAGGAAGTTAGTGACAGAGTTTGAGAAGGTGTGTGAAAGAAGGAAGCTGAAGATAAATGTGGGCAATAGTA
>NC_134789.1:64598463-64600680 GCF_046742065.1 Oratosquilla oratoria
CTCTCTCATCACACTTAGGGACTACCCACCCTCGCTGACTGCTATTTCTTCCAGAGTCTGAGGTCATTTGCGATCACCCTGGGTTATAAAATTCTCGGCACCTGGAACCTACTACCTCCACAGGGGTACCACTGGCCACGGCTGCAGGTGCGGCATCATAATAACCATCAAGCCAATTAGAGGAACGCTACCAAACCGGCCCGTATAAGACAGAGCCCCATTACCGACATTTGTGGACTTTAATTCAAGCACAAATAATTAACATTGTTGTACTTACACTCCTTGTTACTGTGCTGTTTTTGTGTTGTTTTATGAAATGCTTGTAACAGCATCTTTTCATTATCATAGTTTTATATTGTTTATAATGATGTGAGGATGTATATTTTCTAGAAGTATTGCTAACCTGACCCAATAATCCGATTATAGTATATATATATATAATGTATATTATATATATATATATATAGTTATTATTATATATGCATATATATATACACCACATATATATATATATTTATATTTATAAGATATATACATATATATATATGTATATATATATATATTATATATATTTTTATATACAATATGTATATGTTACATATATATTACAAAGGGTATTTACAAAGGCGGCAGCATGCCGACAGGAGACCTTTTGATCCATATCTAGGTCGGATGCCCAAAAAAAAACAAAAAAAAAATCATAATAATAAAATAATAAATAAAAATACTATAATAATGTAAATAAACAAATAAAATACATAAATAAAAATTGCTTAGGTATAGTTAGAATAATAAACAAAACAGGTAATATAGTAAAATAATATATTGACATATAACTAATGATTAAATGAAAATCAGACAGGACAATATGATAACAAAACAAAAACAAAATAGTATAAGATAGATTACTAATCATTACAGGCCATACATATAATATACATACACACACACACACACACACACACCACACCACATCACAAACACACCACACAACACACTCGAAGCTTTCACAAGTTCCCCCACTACGGGTTATAAATGTTGTGACCAAGATGTTCTGTTTAAACAAGTTCTCTGAGGAAGGGTTATATATATCCGAAACGTATGAACAAATAAAATGTATTTCTTAGCTCATCTTCGTTTACCGTTTCCCCACCTAATCATCTCTCCTCATACTATATATATGATATATATATATATATCATATATATATATTATATATATAATGTTGGAGTGTGTGTGTGTGGTACGGCTGTGTGTGTGTGTGTGTGTGTGTGTGCTGTCGTGTGTCCTGTGTGTGTGTGTGTGTGTGTGTGTGTGTGTGTGTGTGTGTGTGTGTGTGTGTGTGTGTGTGTGTGTGTGTGTGTGTGTGTGTGTGTGTGTGTTGTGTGTATGTGTGATTGAATTTAACCTCGCAAACTCCCACTATGGGGAGGCTAGGACTGTGCAACTGTCAAAGGAATTTTTATCGTGGAATTAATGAACCATGCCTGAGGTCGAGCTCGTGGGCGGCAGGATTTGAGCTGCCGCCACTTCGACCTACGTTACAAGTAACCACGCTCTAGCCTATTATTCTACGATGGAATTCCATTGGGATCCGTTGATGACATAGTCTCTTTACAAGTGATTTATGTATCATATAAAGAGAAGTTGGGTAAGAATAACGATTTCACTCGATTTATTTCAAATAATTCCTGATTTTCGGCCTCTCATATTTCTATATTATAGCAATTTTAGTTCCAGTTGTCATTGCAAGGGTAACTATCATATCTGGAATATGTATATATATACATATATATATATATATATATATATATATATATATATATATATATACATATATACATATATACATATGTATGTATGTATATATATATATATGTAATATATATATGTATTTATACATACAGTAGTATACATTATGTATGGATATATATATATATATATATACATATATACGTATGTATATGGTATTAATATATTATACAGAGATATATGTATATGTATATGCCATATATATATAAATATATATAATATATATTATATATATAATTATATATATATATATATATTTATAGTATCTATATATATATATATATATATATGACAAATTTTGAATGAAGGTGGATTAAAGAAATAAGGAAATAGTAGGGAGAATTTAACGCTGAGCGTTTCGACCTCACAGTGTCTTTTTCAAAAGTTAGCTTTGATAAAGGCACT
>NC_134789.1:64601180-64613680 GCF_046742065.1 Oratosquilla oratoria
GCAGAGACCAACATTCTAAGACTTCTTTTGACCAAAGAAGACAAGATCGCCGTCGACCTGCACTCCAGAAATGGTCTCTTTTTTGCGTTTTTTTCAGGAAATGGAAAAACCAGAAATTGTCGCTTAGCGAATGTCGACAGAAGACCTCGACGACTTCTAGTCCAACCCATCCTCTCCCCCCACCTACCCACCTACTTTCTCCTCCACCTTTGCAGACTCGTCCAACAGCCGCACATTGCTCCCTCACGTGGAAGAGAGCCTCACAGTAGGGCTCTCACGCCAACTCTCACAGACGCCTACCTCCAGATGCCAAAAGCCATAAAGGCGTTCTTCTACCAACAAGAGGTCGCCTCCTCTACCTCCTCCAACACCTCCACCACCCCTCCGCTAACACGTACACCACCACTGCCACAACCACTCTCTTCTGGGTAGCGTGTATATGTGTATTTGTTAGTGTATATGTGTGTTTGTTAGTGTATGTGTGTGTGTGTGTGTGTGTGTGTGTGTGTGTGTGTGTGTGTGTGTGTGTGTATTTGTTAGTGTGTGTGTGTGTGTGTGTGTGTGTGTGTGTGTGTGTGTGTGTGTGTGTGTGTGTGTGTGTGTGTGTGTGTGTGTGTGTGTGTGTGTGTGTGTGTGTGTGTATGTGTGTGTAAGTGTGTATGTGTGCGTACGCGCGCGCGTGTGTTGTGTTCAATCACCTATAGTCACAGTTTACGCCATGAAAGGGACTAGAATCTTCAATCACGCTTCAGTCATAGTTGCATTAAGTCTGACGTACGTGAAATATATTTCCTCAGTTGATTAGAATTACACTGTTTTATTAAGAGTAATAACGCGAAATAATAACAGTTACAAAAATGACATGGAATGAGTTGTTAATTTTTGAGTGAAGCAAAGTTAACTTATTTCACATGTCAGCACTTTAGATTTTACTGTAATCCCATAAGACTTTATTTAGTTAAAAGACAGACCTTTCGCGAAAAGTTATAAATCTCTCAGTATATATTAGCGACATGTTAGGGATATGTCTTATCGGTTCATTTTCTTTTACACCAAACAATTCTGATCGAATTCTCCGTTTATCTTGATATTTTTCATTTTATTCACATCACGTGCCTCTTGACTGTCTCATTGCACTCATACAGAACATTTAAATGTCGAAAGGGCCCTCACTACCTTAGCAAAACATGAACAAGTGCTTTGCTAAGCATTAGCTGATGTAATACTAAGTGTCAAAGGTCTGTAGAGTTGAACGTTACTATTGATATAATGTAGTCATCGAAACTTTTCAAGATGAATCAGGCGAGTGTATCCACAACGGCAAGACCTCACGGTCGTTGTAGAAATGTGTGATAGACGAATATTGACAATGTTACTTCGATAAGGCCCAATTAAACTTATTAAATAACACGGACATTTCCCCGTCTCGAGGAACCCTGAGCCGTGAATCCTATGCCCTTCGAACTCCTCTGAAACAATTGGAACAAAACCCGTAGTTATAACCAATTTCGTTGACTTGTTGCACAATATATCAAAACTCGGGCCATACCCTTTCGCTCGAAACGAGCCTGTGTATAGATTTCCCTGAGCCATCCAACATCTGCATTGCCTTCTGCTCTCTGTGTCTTCCAAGGTGAAGAACGTCTTTTGGTTCTCTGGTTCTCGATCTCAACCATCTCTAAGGCGCTTCTGACGCCAAGGATGAGTCTTTAGATCCATAAAGAAGATTCAATTTCACGGTGCAGATTAAGTCGATTTCTTTGTCTTTTCCAGTCGCGATTTCGTTTTCCTCCACTTGATGGACCTTCATCAAGAGAAGCTCAATCCTCTTGTTATCAATATTTCATGTAGAGATGAACAAAATCTCCTGCTGGCAGCCAAGATAAAAAAAAAAACATCAGTATCAACCTGCACGGAAAGAGTTGTTGAAAGTTTGTGATAAAAAAAAAAAAAAAAAAAAAAAAAATATATATATATATATATATATATATATATATATATATATATATATATATAGCTAATACAAAATAGCAGAAACAATCTTTAATTTCTAAGTTATATTCTTGTTCCAAGAGAGTTGAATAAAAGACTGACAGCTCGCAGTTGCCGAATTTATGATAAAGAAAAAATGAATATTTTTTTTACATATACATATACCAAAGGCTTTTTCCCCCTTACACGGGGGATAGCCAAAAAGAAAAAGCCATAGAAATCACTCCCACCCATTTCATTTCCCAAATATTCCACTCCCCGCCACCCTCCTCCCTCACTCCTATCTTGGCACCTCCTGGATGACGGGTCATCCCTGCATCCTGTCCACTGCCCTGGTAACTGTATACATTCCAAAAGGTATTCCCACATTATAAATGAGATGGCGGAATCAAAGCATACGCACATCCTACACCCATTCCACATCTAAGTACCAACACTTCTGGGATTGAAGGTCCCACACCCTGTCACGCCGTTCATGTCAAACGCAGTGTAACGAGACACAACACTTCCACAGATCTTTCGCTAAATTTGACGTCTCGATGTTACATCAACTGCTTGTGAAAGCCCCTAAACAAGGGATTCCATGCATTAATGACCCACCATATAGCAAGGTAGATGCACTTAACAGACACTGCAAACCACAAGAACCCAACAGATAGCAAATTTCAAGTGTCAAGTACAATGAATGGCCTACAGCTGTGATTCCGACATTTAGGTATAGCTTCTGCACAGTGAATTATTCACCAAAATGAGATACAAGTGCCTTAAAGACCATCCTTCTAATTTTAGGACCCTCATTCGCAGACTTCACCATGAACGAAAAATTCTTTTTGCAAGAAAATGAGATTCTTGAAACCTCATGGAGAGCGTCTATATGCCTTCTAACGAGATTTCTCACATCAAGCAATGAGGTCCTCAGATTCATCAAAGAAATTCTGTATCTTTTGTGTGAAGAAGCTGTCGACGATTCCTAACTGGAGGTGGGACGGTAAGAATTCTTTAGTCGAAGTATTTTTGCAGCTTTTGTGGCCTGAAAAGAGGGTTTAGTTTTTCGATTATGTTCTCTTTCTCTTTCGTGTATTCTTTCCTTTTTTCTTTCTGGATTTGTTTTTACCTTTCTCGAGTTTTTTCTTCTCTCTTCCTCTCTCTCTCTCTCTCTCTCTCTCTCTCTCTCTCTCTCTCTCTCTCTCTCTCTCTCTCTCTCTCTCTCTCTCTCTCTCTCTCTCTCTCTCTCTCTCTCTCTCTCTCTCTCTCTCTCTCTCACACACACACACACACACACACACACACAAACACACACACATAGATTGATCATATATGAGCTCTGACCTCTCTTTCGGGAAGGAAATAGCTGTTTATCACGGGTCAGTCCAGCACGTGATCCAAGACCATAGTGAATCATGCACACACACACTCACCCCATATACGTATATGTATAAATAAATATATATATATATATATACACTTTATATTTATATATATATATAAATATATATATATTTATATATGTTTCATTAAAAGTGATGGCTAGTTGTGCATTAATAATTTTCTTAATGGTATTTTCCATATACCTTATTAAGGATTTGTTTTCCTTAGAAAGGAAATTTATGACTTGGCTGTGTGTAGTCATATTAGCTAGATTGCGATTTCGGGTTCAAGACCCTTCTTCAGTAGCTATAGGGATAAGAATTAATCCGAAGATTCTAGTAAAGATCTAAGTTTTATACTTTTGTTGTTGTTGTTGTTGTCGTTCCCTAGACTGTCTGTCCGAGCAGTCCCGTCTCCCCAAGGAAGGCCACAGCCGAAACTGGGTTTTCCCACAAATCCTTTATAGAGTGTATGTTGTGTTGTTTGCGTGCATGATTGTGTATAATGCAGTCTTCCATTATGTGTTGTATGGTATGGGGTGAAGTGTTACATCCTGGGCAGCTGTTCACAACACGGTCGTCCAGCCTCTTCTGGTAGCTTAGAAGTGCTGGGTGGTGACCGCATCGCAGTCTGGCCAAGTGGACTCTGTCCTTTCGTGGGAGAGAGGATTCAGAAGGGTGGATATCAGGGGGTCTGGCATGCAGCAGTGTGTTGTCTTTCAGTGTGTTAATGGAGCGGTGAGTGATGTGATTATGAATATGTTTCCAGAGGCTGGTATTTGGTGGTTGTGGAGGAAGAGAAGAGAGTATCTGTGCGTAATAAAGGTCTTTGGGTGTAGTTTTAATGTTTCTTGGTGTGTGTGGGTGTTCTGCTATGTAGTGTAGCGGGTGTGATGTGTTTGTGGTGGCTGCAGCAAGTGTTTGTGTGCCTCTCATGTCGAGGTGGTCCTTGACTTTGAGGACTTTTGTTTCATGGTGTAAATGGTCTGTAGGTGATGTATTTGTGCAGCCTGTAATTGTTTTTAGGGCTTTGTTTTGTATGATTTGAAGGGTGTTGTGGTGTGTCTCACTGAGATTAGGAGCCCATGCAGGACTCGCATAATTCATCACTGAGCATATGCATTGTTATATTGTTATATTGTTATATTAGTTTCTTTGTTTTGTCCAAATGTTGTTCCAGTGATTGACTTAAGTGCGCTAAGTCTAGGTGTGCATTTGTTTTTTATGTTTGTGAGGTGTTGTTTGAAAGACATGGATGTATCGTATGTTACACCAAGAATTTTCGGTGTGTTTGTGCGTGGTATTAGAGTGTTGTTGATGTAGAGATGAGGTATGTATTTGTGTTCTTTTGTCCAGTTGGTGAGAAGTGTTGCTGTAGATTTGGTTGGAGCTATTTTGAGTCTGTTTGTGATGAACCATGTGTTGAGTGTGTCAAGGTAAGGCTGGATTATTTCTGCAGCTTTGTCTGTGTTACGATGTGTGCATGTGATTGTTATGTCGTCTGCGTAGGAAGAGATTTGTATTTCTGAGGTGTCTGGCGTGGGTAAGTCATGCATGTATAGATTAAATAGTGTGGGGGATAGAACTGAGCCCTGTGGTACTCCGTTCTTAATGTTTCTGATGTGCGATGATTGGCCATTATATGACACATGAGCATTCCTGCCTGCCAGATAATTGGCCAGCCATCTTTTGGTGTTATTGTGCATGTCTGTGTTATATATTTTATTTGTTAGGTTGTGGCGGGGGATAGCATCAAAAGCTTTACTAATGTCCAATGTTATAAGAAGTGTTCTGTGGTGGGGCCTATCTGAATTGATGCCATCAAAAATTCTTTGTGTGAGGTTTGTCAGAAGAGTGTTTGTGGAGTGTAGTGGCCTAAAGCCGTGTTGTGAGTCAGCAAGGGGAATATATGGTGTGACAAGTTTAAGTATTAGGCGTTCAATGACTTTAGAGGGGGTGCAGAGAAGTGTGATTGGGCGGTGCGATGTTGGGATTGTTGGGTCTTTGTTCGGTTTTGGAATGGTGATTATTTTACCGTGCTTCCAGATGTCGGGTATAGTGTTGTGTGAATAGCTGTAGTTTGCAATGTTTGTGAGTGCGTGTATACCTTGTGGTCCAATGTGTTTTAGGTGGATGTTGCTTATGTTATCAGGGCCACAGGCAGATGAGTGCTTGAGATTATGCATTATGAGTTTTGTCTGACTGTCTATGAAGGGTGTATAGTCTGAGTCTGTGGGGAAGTCTTTCTTACGTCGAATGGTGCGTCGGTCGTCAGGGTGAGATGTAAGATGGCTCGTCTGTGCAAAATGACGTATGAGTGCGTTTGCTTGTTGTCTGTTTGAGGGTAGATTATCTGTTGTTGTGATTATTGCTGCGTGAGAGCGTGTAGTGTTAGTGTTGGATAGTGTGATGCTGTTGAGTGTTTTGTACAATTTGCTGGTGTTTGTTTTGTGATCAAGTGTATTGATAAAGTTTTGCCAATTTTGTGTTTTTTGTTCATGTATTTTATTGGCAATCACAGTGTTTAGTTGAAAATCCATGTGAACAATTTGTATAGACACGGTAAAGGAAACATGGACTGGAGGTGAAGCTTTATTCCTGACGTTTCGTCTAACGACTTTCTCAAAGGAATGAGCATACTAGAAACATACAGAGATTATAAACCCGCCTTATGGCTCAAGGGGGTGTGCGAACGTATAGCGCTGCGTCCTGATTGGCCCGCTGAGACAGCCAATCACGAAGCGCTATATTCGCTGAAGATTTGGCCCAGGTGAAGCTCCCAGCCTTATTGTTGATATTCGGACGAGTGGTGATGTACGCAGCTTCTATAGATTTTCTGACCTTCTTATCCATACCTTCGTGTAGAATCTCGGCTCGGTTCCATTGTGGGAGGTGCCCAGAATCGTCAACATGCACCACCATTGCGTTGGTGAGTCTATGGTGACGGAGGTCGGCCTTATGCTCCCTGATTCTAGTGTTAAGGCCCCTCTTAGTCTCTCCGTAGTATGCTTTATCGCATGATGTGCATGGGATCTTATATACGACGCTGTCTTCTCTCCCCCTCATCTTAGTCCCGCTTTTTATCATGTCACCAATCTTCGTTCCCGATGTTACGGCTGCTTTAACTTCCGTGCTCCTGAGCATTCTAATAATGTCTCCTACCTTCTCAGAGTTAGGAAGCGCCATGTATGATGTTTTTGTTCAGGGTTTACAGAAAGCCTACAAACTGTGACGACTTCATACGCTACCTGTCGGCACACAATGAGAGGACAAAAAAGGGGGTAGTCATGGGCTTCTTCCTGCGTGCCTACAGGATATGCAGCGAGGAATTCCTGGAGGAGAAAATCGAATACATCATCGCGGCCTTCTTGAAGCTTGGCTACCCCAAGGGCTTAGTCCTGAGCCTAAGACGAAGAGCGGAAGAAATAATCCACACAAGCAGGTTAAGAGAAGGCAACGCCACCACAAAAACATCATACATGGCGCTTCCTAACTCTGAGAAGGTAGGAGACATTATTAGAATGCTCAGGAGCACGGAAGTTAAAGCAGCCGTAACATCGGGAACGAAGATTGGTGACATGATAAAAAGCGGGACTAAGATGAGGGGGAGAGAAGACAGCGTCGTATATAAGATCCCATGCACATCATGCGATAAAGCATACTACGGAGAGACTAAGAGGGGCCTTAACACTAGAATCAGGGAGCATAAGGCCGACCTCCGTCACCATAGACTCACCAACGCAATGGTGGTGCATGTTGACGATTCTGGGCACCTCCCACAATGGAACCGAGCCGAGATTCTACACGAAGGTATGGATAAGAAGGTCAGAAAATCTATAGAAGCTGCGTACATCACCACTCGTCCGAATATCAACAATAAGGCTGGGAGCTTCACCTGGGCCAAATCTTCAGCGAATATAGCGCTTCGTGATTGGCTGTCTCAGCGGGCCAATCAGGACGCAGCGCTATACGTTCGCACACCCCCTTGAGCCATAAGGCGGGTTTATAATCTCTGTATGTTTCTAGTATGCTCATTCCTTTGAGAAAGTCGTTAGACGAAACGTCAGGAATAAAGCTTCACCTCCAGTCCATGTTTCCTTTACCGTGTCTATACATGTTCAGTGTTTGTATTTGGTCTGCTATGTTTTGAGGGATAGGTGTGGGGGTATCGTGTGTCACGTTGTCTGATGAGGTCTTGGATTTCTGGTGTGAAGTTGGGGTTGTGTGATTTTCTGTTGCCTCTAGGGATGTATCTCTTGTCTGCGTTTTGTATGATTGTATTAAAAGCGTGCACAGCATTGTTTATGTTTGTGATTGGTGTACTGTTAAGTGTTTCAAAATGTTGTTCTGTCTCTTCAGTAAAGGCTTCCCAGTTAGCTCTCTTGTAATTGGTGTAAGTGTGTCTGTGGCCAGCTGGGGTGCATCTTGTTTTGGTGGTGATGATGATTGGAAGGTGGTCAGAGCCAAGGGCACCGACCACTCTCCATGATGTTGTTGGGGTTAGGCAGGGGGAGCAAAAGGTGATATCAGGAGAGGAGGGAGTGTAGAGGGCTTGGTATGGGATATGTGTATGATTATGCGTGTTGTTCATGATAGTCAATGAGTCGAATTGAGTCTGTATATCAAGCCCTCTGTCTGTGTCAGGGTTGTCGACAAACCAGGCTGACGACTTGGCGTTGAAGTCACCACCCATGATCAGGTTGGGGATTGAGGTTAGTTGGCTGAGTTGAGGTCTGAAGGTGTTTGGAACTGTGGGGGATGATTGGGGGGGAATGTACATGTTAACTATTGTTAGTGTTGAATTGTTACCTGTGCGGATACGAATGGATTGGGTTTCTGTAGTTTTATACTAGAGTTCATATACTTGCTAATCACTGGGGGAGGTCACCTGGTATTACGGGCAGGGACGAAATGTCACATGCGCTAGGGAGCCTCCGGTTTGTGTTGTGGCGGAATGTGGCGTTTTGTCTCGTAGTTGGACGAGTGGCGTTTTGTCTCGTATTGGCGTTTGTGGTGTTATGTCTCATGTTTTTATTTGTAACGGTTTGTCTCATGCTTGGAAGGGCTCTAAGGTCTTCTGCTTGTACATTTAGGTTTGGGCTCAACTCTTTAATATACAACGCTTCTAAAATTGGGAGGCGTCTGTCGTCAGTACATAAATCCAAAATCTCGGTGTTTTTCTCTAGTGTCTCTCTTGCTAGTGTTATGCCGTGGGCTTCTCTTAAGTGATTTTTAGGGGCTCCAGATGTCAGGTGGTATGAGAGGCGACGGGACGGGATAACCTCATTGTCGTCATGCCAACATAGGTGGATGGGAGGGCTTCACAGTTCCCTCGTGTAACATGTGAACCTATAGATGGAATGTGATTTCTTTACTTCCTTTCTCTCTTGTAGGGGGCTGTTTCTAATAAGAAGGTGGCTAGTTTTCTTAGTTTTATAATAAATCACTAAATTTAGTATTTTTTCTGGATTGACTGGTTTAATGTTTCTTTTTATAATTTGTTTCATAAGGCGTTCATCTTCTTTATAAGCTGACGAAAAAGTGGATTTATAATATATGTTGATTTTCTCTTTGTTTTGTTTATCATTGTTGTTGTTATGCCAGCCGTCCATTATTTTCTTTGTTTGAAAATGTATCTCTTTTTCATTGAAGCCGTTATTGATCAGAACTTGAGTGGAACGTTCGATTTCATCATGCACTTGTGTCCATGTGCTGCAGTGAGTTAGTGCTCTTCTAATATAGTCACTGATGGTAGAGTCCTTATATCTTTGTGGGCACTCACTGGATCCATTAAGGCAGTGTCCAGAATCAAAGACCCTACAGAATCACTCAAGAAAAAGGTAAATCGACTTATAGAAGGGAATAATGCTGCCAGCAAAATAAAATTTAATAAACTTTCAGGAGAGTATGGTATGGGTTACTGCTATGGGACAGTCAAAACACACAAACCTGGTAATAAACTCCGTCCCATAATCTCACAAATCCCTGCACCTACGTACAAACTCGCCAAGAAACTGTGCTCCATTCTAACTCCCTACACTCCCGCCACCTATAACCTACAATCTACATCTGATTTCCTAGACATTATTAAGGCAAACTCTGCTAAAGGTAGAATCGCTTCTCTTGATGTGGAGGGGTTATACACTAATATTTCCGTAGATCGAACAATTGATTACATCATCAACAAAGTGTACCACGATAACACTACACCTATACTAGACATTCCAGAACTTACACTACGTAAACTGCTTGAATGCTGTACAAAAGAAGTCCCGTTCACTTGCCCCCGTGGAAACAAATATTGCCAAATTGATGGAGTTGCAATGGGATCCCCCCTTGGAGTATTAATGGCAAACTTCTTCATGGGCTGCGTAGAAGAAGAAGTATTCAGTAAAACAGAAAAGCCAGATATTTACTGTAGATACATTGATGATGTCTTCATTAAAACCAATAACAGCAATGAAGCTGAAAAACTCCGCCACCTATTACAAGAGACATCTGAACTCACTTTCACTATGGAAGATAGCATTGACGGGGCTTTACCCTTCCTCGACCTCTTAGTGAAACAAAATGAGAATTCTTTTAATACAACAGTGTACACAAAACCCACTAACCCTGGACACTGCCTTAATGGATCCAGTGAGTGCCCACAAAGATATAAGGACTCTACCATCAGTGCCTATATTCGAAGAGCACTAACTCACTGCAGCACATGGACACAAGTGCATGATGAAATCGAACGTTCCACTCAAGTTCTGATCAATAACGGCTTCAATGAAAAAGAGATACATTTTCAAACAAAGAAAATAATGGACGGCTGGCATAACAACAACAATGATAAACAAAACAAAGAGAAAATCAACATATATTATAAATCCACTTTTTCGTCAGCTTATAAAGAAGATGAACGCCTTATGAAACAAATTATAAAAAGAAACATTAAACCAGTCAATCCAGAAAAAATACTAAATTTAGTGATTTATTATAAAACTAAGAAAACTAGCCACCTTCTTATTAGAAACAGCCCCCTACAAGAGAGAAAGGAACTTCAGAAATCACATGCCATCTATAGGTTCACATGTACACGAGGGAACTGTGAAGCCCTCCCATCCACCTATATTGGCATGACGACAATGAGGTTATCCCGTCGCCTCTCATACCACCTGACATCTGGAGCCCCTAAAAATCACTTAAGAGAAGCCCACGGCATAACACTAGCAAGAGAGACACTAGAGAAAAACACCGAGATTTTGGATTTATGTACTGACGACAGACGCCTCCCAATTTTAGAAGCGTTGTATATTAAAGAGTTGAGCCCAAACCTAAATGTACAAGCAGAAGACCTTAGAGCCCTTCCAAGCATGAGACAAACCGTTACAAATAAAAACATGAGACATAACACCACAAACGCCAATACGAGACAAAACGCCACTCGTCCAACTACGAGACAAAACGCCACATTCCGCCACAACACAAACCCGGAGGCTCCCTAGCGCATGTGACATTTCGTCCCTGCCCGTAATACCAGGTGACCTCCCCCAGTGATTAGCAAGTATATGAACTCTAGTATAAAACTTAGATCTTTACTAGAATCTTCGGATTAATTCTTATCCCTATAGCTACTGAAGAAGGGTCTTGAACCCGACATCGCGATCTAGCTAATATGACTACATACAGCCAAGTCATAAATTTCCTTCCTAAGGAAAACAAATCCTTAATAAGGTATATGGAAAATACCATTAAGAAAATTATTAATGCACAACTAGCCATCACTTTTAATGAAACATGCATTAGAGAAAAACTCCTGCCCAAATACACTGACAATATATATATATATATATATATATATATATATATATATATATATATATATATATATACACATAGATATGGTTGTGTCATTTTAACAATTGGAAATAAACTGGCGGGGGTTCGAATCCCAGCAGATGAGTTTATATATATATATATATATATATATATATATATATACGTATGTATATATATACATATATATGTATACATATATATATACATATATATGTGTGGATATGTATATATATGTATACATATACATATATGTATATATATAAATATATATATATATACATATACATATACATACATACATACATATATATATATATATATATATATATATATATATATATATATATATATATATATGTCGTCGTCGTCGGCATGTACTCGTTTCCAAGTATCATAGTTGCGGGTCCCAGTATAAGGTTGAATAGAGGAGGGGGTCAGAAGAAGTTAGTTATTATTAGGGTGGTGAGCCTTCTTATGGCTCGTATGGCCAATTCGTTCCCTGAACAATCGAGGGCATTGATCGCACTGAATCGTGGGAGGTGGTTGTGGTTGATTTGTTCTTTCTGCCCGTTGCTGTCGTTTAGCTACCAGGTTGGCTCATCTGTTCTCTTCAAAGAGGTCCGTGCCCACTTTAATTTTGTTTCTCCACTCGTTCCTGTCATTTGCTGAAGCTTCGAAGGTGTTTGGGTCTACGTTAGCTTCCTTGAATGAACACCGATACCGACTATTTGGTCACCGGACATTTGCCCATCAGACATATGCCCACCGACTCATAAATGTACTTGTAGATTTGAAGTGCAATTACCATCACACCTAATTCATCAATTAGAAAAAGAAAAGGCATTACAAAGTGAAAGACTAGAACGAATATTAAACAATCTATGTGACAACAGCGATTGGAATAAAATTGGAAGGTGTGAAAGGATTAAGGGAGTTAGTGACAGAATTTGGGAAGGTTTGTGATAGAAGAAAGTTGAAGGTATGTGAGGGTGAAAGTAAGGTGATGAGATGTACATGAGTAGAGGGTGGTAGTGAGTTGGAAGCAAGTCTAAAAGGAGAGAGACTGGAGAAAGTGGATAGCTTTAGGTATCTGTGGTCACATGTGGCAGGAAAGGGAGTAGAGGTGGAGGTAGATTGTAGATTGAGAAATGCAAGTAAATGCCTTGGGGGATTTATAAGTGTTATAGGAAATAGGGAACTGAGAATGAATGCAAAAGGAGATTTCTTTTGCTGCATTGTATTCTAGTGTAGGAAATATAGATTAACCGGCACTTGGAAATATTGGTCACAGAGGTAAGAAAGGTGTGAAGGAAC
>NC_134789.1:64621180-64628680 GCF_046742065.1 Oratosquilla oratoria
AGAAAAAAAAAGTAAGGAAAGGATAGCCCCATTAAAAAACAAAGAAGTTGTCATTTTAGATTCGGAGGATAAAATGAGCGAGGCGTAAATTTTTTCTCACATTATTTAAAAAAGAGAGGTTAGATATGGTACCTGAGTGTGAAATGATCTTTAGTGGAGATAAGGAAAGTACAATTACTAACATCAGCATTAAAGAGGCAGAAATAGTCAAGCAGACTGATAGATTTAAAGCTACTGTACAAAATCACCGGGTCCAGACGAAAAATTTCTGAGTGCTTAAAGAGTGTAAATTTAAAATGTACGACCAGTCGGTAGACATTGGCTTTGTGCCTTTTTTTTTTTTTGGGGGGGGGGCGAACAAACGTTGTTCTAGTTTTCAAAAAAGGATGACTATTTGTTTATACACAACTACAGGCCAATCAGTTTGACGTCAGTTATAGGTAAAATGCTTCAATCAGTAATAGCTAATAGAATCAGAGATTACTTTGAGAGACATAATTTGATCCGTGACTCTCAGCAAAGATTCTCCAAGAGTAAGTCATGTATAACTAATCTTCTGAAACGGAGAAGTGTTACTAGTGGAGTTTCCCAGGTTTCGGTTTTGGGTCCATATTGTTCATTATGTATGTAAACGACTATGACAATAGGATTAGTAGTGACATCAACAAGTGTGCGGACGAGAGTGAAATAGTTCGCCAAATTAGGTACGGACAAGACGCCGAGATATTGCAGGAAAATCTAAAAAAATTCTTCACATGATCGGTGAAATGGCAAATGAACTTCAATATCTCAAAGTGCAGTGTGTTAAACGTAGGTTTACACAACCCAGAAACCAGGTATACCTTAGATAACATAATTTTGAATAAAACTGAGTGCGAGATAGACTTGGGAGTTCTAGTGAGTCCTGACCTTAAATCCAGGAAACAGTGAATTAGCGCCAAGAATAAAGCAAACGGAGCATTAACATTCATTGCTGGGACGGTTATGAATAAAAGTGCATACGTAATTATCAAACTCTAACTGGTATTAGTTAGACCCATCTTGAGTATGTGGTACAGTTTTGGTCCCCGTCCTATTGAATAGATATCAATTCACTAGAATCAGTACAGAGGAGAATGACCAAAATGATACATGAGCTCAGAAATTTACCTTTCGAGGACAGGCTTAGGCAATATAATCTACACTCTATGGAAAGACGCAGAGTATGGGGTGATCTAATAGAGTTGTTCAAGTGGATCAAGGGCTTAAACACGAGAAGTGCAAGCAAAGTAATCATATTAAGACAACAAAAACAGGATTGCAGTAATGGATTTAAATTAGACAAATTTAGATTTAAGAAGAAAATAGAAAACAAATGACTTTCTAGTCGAGTGGTCAATGGATGAAATAGACTTAGTTACCTTGTAGTGAGCGCTGAAACTATCGGATAGTTTAAGAAAAGGTTGAACAACTCTATGGATAGGGGTGATAGGTGGTAATGGTCATGTAACTCTCTAGTGTAGGCCTTATGGTTTCTTAGAGTCTCCTTTATTCTTATGCTCTCTATCTCTGTCTCTGTCTCTGTCTCTGTCTCTGTCTCTGTCTCTGCATCTCTGTCTCTGTCTCTGTCTCTGCCTCTGTCTCTGTCTCTGTCTCTGTCTCTGTCTCTGCCTCTGTCTCTGTCTCTGTCTCTGTCTCTGTCTCTGTCTCTGTCTCTGTCTCTGCCTCTGCCTCTGTCTCTGTCTCTGTCTCTGTCTCTGTCTCTGTCTCTGTCTCTGTCTCTGTCTCTGTCTCTGTCTCTGTCTCTGTCTCTGTCTCTGTCTCTGTCTCTGTCTCTGTCTCTGTCTCTGTCTCTGTCTCTGTCTCTGTCTCTGTCTCTGTCTCTGTCTCTGTCTCTGTCTCTGTCTCTGTCTCTGTCTCTGTCTCTGTCCCTGTCCCTGTCCCTGTCCCTGTCCCTGTCCCTGTCCCTGTCCCTGTCTCTTTCCCTGTCCTTGTCCCTGTCCCTGTCCCTGTCCCTGTCCCGGTCTTTGTCCTTGTCTCTGTCTCTGTCTCTGTCTCTGTCTCTGTCTCTGTCTCTGTCTCTGTCTCTGTCTCTGTCTCTGTCTCTGTCTCTGTCTCTGTCTCTGTCTCTATTTCTGTCTCTGTCTCTGTCTCTGTCTCTGTCTCTGTCTCTGTCTCTGTCTCTGTCTCTGTCTCTGTCTCTGTCTCTGTCTCTGTCTCTGTCTCTGTCTGTCTCTGTCTCTGTCTGTCTCTGTCTGTCTCTGTCTGTCTCTGTCTCTGTCTCTGTCTCTGTCTCTGTCTCTGTCTCTGTCTCTGTCTCTGTCTCTGTCTCTGTCTCTGTCTCTGTCTCTATCTGTCTCTGTCTGTCTCTGTCTCAGTACCTGTCTCATTCTGTCTGTTTGTCTGTCTGTCTGTCCCTCTTCCCCTCCATCTCTCTCTCTCTAAGACATAAAACAAACGAAAGCAACTGAGCATGTTCAGGGTCCACCAGATGGGCCGCATCAAAAATCGCTCGTCTTAAATGATTTCGATTGTTTTTGAATCGTAACGAGCTTTCCTTTAATCTGATTAACCATTTTATTTGAACATAATAACCTACTTTTTATTTGCTTAGTTGTTTACTTATTTATCTATTCATCTATTAATTTGTTTATTTAGTTGTTGATTTGTTTACATGAATCTAGAATAGTACTCAAATTCTAGGGTATAGAAAGACTAGAAGCCAATTTTGTTTTCCTTATCTTTTTTTTTTTTTTCCAGAGTCCATCGGCTTTCTTGGTCTGATTGATAGGCATTCAGAAAACGGCGCGAAAGGGAAATCTCTTTTTCTTTTTTGCAAATTTTCATCAGTGCGGAGTAAACACATTTGGCTTCTGGAAGCGAAGTTGAAGGACTTTCTTTCTCTATAGATTCAGTTCTTTGCCTTCCTCCTCTTCGTTCAAAAATTCATTTTCTTTTCTTTTTATTTTTTTTCCTCTTCCACTTTCTCCACCTTTTTGTCCTTCTCTTCTTCCTCCTCATCTTTCTTGACTCTCTCCTTTTCCTCCTCTTCTTTCGCTTCTTCCTCATTCTCTTACTAGAAGTTCTATTCCTATTGTTTTTTCTTATTTTTCTTCCTCCTCGTCTTCTCTTTTTTTTTTCTTCTAGTTTTCAGAAGTCTGGTACTACCTTTTAGTCACACGTGTCTTTATCTTTTTTTCCAGTATTCCATTCTGAGTCTTCTTTGTTCTCTTTCCTTCAATCTCTTCTGCTTTCTTTTCTTCATCTCCTTCTACTTTCTTTTCTTCATCTCCTTCTAACTTTTTCTTGTTTTTTGTACTCCCATACTCTTCTCTTGCATCTCCTTCCATTGTCCTTTCCCTTTCCTTCTGTTCCACCACATCATTCCCTTCCATTTCTATCCAATTCTCCTCTCTTCCTTTTTTCTTGATTTTTTCTCTTTTTTCTCTTCTTTATATCTTTTTCTTCTTCCAGTCCTACTTTTCCTCCTCCCACTTCTTCTCCTTCCACATTTCCTACTCAAATTCCCCTAATGCTTTACCACCTCCTGTCTTCCCCCTCCTCCTCCTTTTCTTCCTACTCGAATTCCCCTGATACTTCTACTGTTTGTCCTGCTTGTCCTCCTCTATTCTTCCTTCCCCTCCAACTTTACCTCCTCAAAGTTCCATGATACTTCTACTCTTCCTCCTCCGGTCCTCCTCGTCTTCCTCTATTTCCTCCTCTCAAAATTCCCTGGTACTTCTCCTCTTCCTCCCCCAGTCTGACTCTCCCTCCATATCTCCCTCCTCCAACTCCTCCTCCTCCTCCTCCATACGAGCGCAAAGCCCCATCTTTTGTTCTTGTCACTCCTCCATGAATCCTTTCCCCCCTCCACATCTGTTCCTCCATTTCGTTCCTCCATCGCCCACTTCGGAGGACGGCTTCTCCCTCTTTCTTTGTTTTTGTTTTCGTTTTTGTTTATAAAAATTCCTCCTTAACTTTTAATTGCCCCGTCCACACAAAGAGGCGTTGTCTGAGGCACGCTCCACGATCGAGCATTGCTTCCAATCCTCCTGTTCCTCCTCCTCCTCCTTCTCCTCCTTCTTCTTCTCCTCCTCCTCCTCCTCCTCCTCCTCCTCCTCCTCCTCCTCCTCCTTCTCCTCCTCCTCCTCCTCCTCCTCCTCCTCTTCCTCTGCTCCTTCTCCTGTTCTCTTCCAACCTTCGTGCTTCTCGTTCTCTTTCTGCTGCTGCTGCTGCCTCTACTCCTTCCTCCTCCTGTCCTCTCCTCCTACTCTCCCACCTTTACTTCCTCTTCCTGCTCTCTTCCTACTTCTTTTTCTTCTTCTTTTGTTTCTTGTCATTCCAATGCTGATGCTCCTATTCTTCCTTCATATATCCTGTCACATTCCTCCTTCTCCCCCTTTCCTCCTTTTCCTTCTCTTCCTTCTACTCCTTCTCTTCCCCTTCCTCCTGCTTCTGTTCTCCTCCTACCTCTATTCTCTTTCTGCCTCTCGTTATCCTTCTATTGCTGCTGGTCTTACCACTCCTCCATATGTCCTCTCCTTCTGTTTTTCCTCAGCTTCCTTCTCTTCCTCTTTCTCTTCTTCTTTATCCTTCTCCTATTCTTCTTCCTCCTCCTCTTCTTTCCCCTTCTCCTGTTGTTCTCTTTCTTCCTCTCTTTCTCTTTCTTTTGCTTCTTGTTCTCCTTGTACTGCCACTGCTCCTACACCCTTCCTCCTCCTCCTCCTCCTCCTCCTCTTCCTCCCCTCTCTTCTCCTCCTCCTCTTCCTCATTTTTTCTCTTCTTCATCTTCCTTCTCTTATTCTCTCCTTCTACTTCTTCTACTTCTCGTTATCCTCCTCCTCCTCCTCTTCCTCTCCTCTCTTCTCCTCCTCCTCTTCCTCATTTTTCCTCTCCTCTTCATCTTCCTTTTCTTATTCTCTTCTTCTACTTCTTCTTCTTCTCGTTATCCTTCCACTGCACCAAATTCTACCCCTCCTTCTTCTGTCCTCTCCTTACACTGGTTAACAACCTAAATGTTTCCGAGGCCAAAGTAGCTATTTCCAATTAATTTTAGGTCGCTGATAAGGAATATTATAGTTGAAAATGCTTGTTACCTCTACTTTTTAAGACACACCTATGTGCTATAACAGGCTCGAATTGGCTTAAGGGCAGTGTATTTCTTACCACACTCACAGTATCACTGACCTTCAGTATTGTTCCAGCAGTCATAGAAGGAGGTTGTGATGTGCAACTTCACATTTTGAAGTGAAAGCCAGGTGATTTTCCTAGCCAATTTTTTTTTAACTTATGATAGATATTCATTGAGCAAGCTATTGATAAGCGAGGCATTTCATATGAATTTTATTTTCCTATTGAAAATACTTCTACTAGACTGTCATGTTTTGTATCATAATGAAAATTTTATGAATACATTTTCTGTTGGTTTCTTTATCCAGATGCCTCGTACTCGTGTGAATAGACAACTTCTGCTACATTTATGGTAGGATGACCTCTGCATCACAAAAGCACCGTATAATTGCTATGGTTAGAAAGGTATATCACCTATATTTTGGATGCAAGATTGGTGACCAGGATAAGAGCTGGGCTCCTCATATATGCTGCAACACTTATGCTATTATCCTTAGCCAATGGTTGAACAAGAAGAGGAAAGCAATGTCTTTTCCTGTGCCAATGACGTTGCTGGAGCCAACAGACCATACCAACAATTGTTGTTTCTGCATGGTACCTCCAGAACAAAAAGACTTGTCAAAGTTAAAAAAGGAGATCATTGAACATCCAATCATTAGATCAGCTATTGGCTCAGTTCCACATAGAGAAGGCTTGCCTGTTCCTGATGCACCAACTTCGGTATCCTTCGAGTTAGATAAGGGAATTGGTGACAAGGAAGCAGAGAAGGATGATAATGCTGAGTTACAGTGACCCATATTTTGATGAAGCACACTCCTCTAGGCCACATCTCATAACAGAAAAGAAACTCCATGACCTTGTCAGAGATATGCAACTACCCAAGGATAAGGCAAAGCTGCTAGACTCTTGTCTTCAAAGTGGAATCTCCTAGTAACGGATGTGAAATGTTCAAAATTTCGTGACCGTCAGCAGCAATACGACGATTTCTTTGCAATAGAAGGTGACTTAGTGACCTGCAACAATATTAATGATCTGATGGAAGCACTTTGCATCGAATACGAATCCAGACACTGGAGGCTATTCATAGATTCATCAAAAACAAGTCTGAAAGGTGTCTTGCAGCATAACGGCAATAGTAAACTATCAGTTCCTGTGGGCTATGTACCACATATGAAAGAAACTTATGCGAATATAAAGCATTAGTGGCAGCTCTCTGGTGACTTAAAGATTGTTGCTCTTGTGATGGGCTTGCATTGCAGATACAGATGCTTTTTGTGTGAATGTGACAGCCGTGCAGGAAGTTCCCATTATATCAAGAGAGACAGGCCACCTCGTCAGTCATTCAAGCTTGGGATGAAAAATATTCAACATCCAACTCTCCCCGAACCAAACAAAAATTTATACTAAGACTACACATAAAACTGGGGCTCATGAAAAGCTTTGTAAAAACTATGGACAAATCTGGTCAGGGATCCAAATATTTAACATCAAAATTCTCCTCAATCAGCGACGCTAAAATAAAAGAGGGAGTTTTCATTGGGTCTCAAATTCAAGTGCTTCTTAAAGATGGTGTTTTTGAATCAGCCCTTCGTGGGGAGGAGAAAGCTGCTTGAGGAGCATTCAAGTTAGTGGCGAAGGGATTTCTTGGAAACAAAAGCGAAGGAAACTATGAAGAATTAGTGGAAAACCCCATCAAGGCTTACAAGAATATGGGATGTAACATGTCACTTAAATTCAGTTTCTGGACTGACATTTAGATTCTTTCCAGCGATTTGTGGGGCAGTTAGTGACAAACATGGTAAAATATTTCACCAAGATAATCCAGCTATAGGAATGCCGTATAAAGATAAACGGAGCACAACAATGCTCACAGACTATTGCTGGACATTGCCAAACGATGACTCTTTAGCCCACCATAAGCGTCAAGCAAAAAGGCAGAAAGTAAATGTGGACTAGAGATTAAAAACATTGAAACATACTGTACGTTATAATGAAATAATTAGATATTACATGCCACAGATCTTTAAATCTATAGGCAATAAGCATTTCCAAGGAAATATTTGGATTTAGTGCATGAAAATACATAAGAATTAACTTATCTTATTTAAGAAATGCACAGCTTTTCAAAATCTTTGGCCAGTGTTATTATCCCTTTCTCCTCCTACTACTACTCTTGTTCTCTGCCTACCTCTCTTTCTTCTTCTGCTTCTCATTATCCTTTCATTGCTGATACCCATACTACTCCTCCACTCTTCTCCTCCTACTCCCTCTCCTCAGCCTCCTCCTGCTCCTCCTTCTCCTCCTCTTCCTTCTATTTTCCTCCCTCATCTACCCCATTTTCTTCTTCCTCCTGTTCCTTTCCTTCCTCTTGTTGTCTCTTCATATCTTTTT
>NC_134789.1:64633680-64636180 GCF_046742065.1 Oratosquilla oratoria
CTCTTTGTCTTCCTATTTTTTGTCTTACTTTTTGTCTTCTAACTCTTCATCTTTACTCTTTATTCTTCTTCCATTTCATCTTCTTCCTCTTTGTCTACTTCCTCTTTGTCTTATTTTCTTCGTCTTCTTTGTCTTTTTATTTTTTGTTTTCTTCTACCCTCTTCGGCCTCTTTGTCTTCCTATTTTTTGTCTTACTTTTGGTGTTCTAACTCTTCATCTTTGCTCTTTATTCTTCTTCCATTTCGTCTTCTTCCTCTTTGTCTCCTTCCTCTTTGTCTTATTTTCTTCGTCTTCTTTGTCTTTTTCTTTTTCGTTTTCTTCTACCCTCTTCGGCCTCTTTGTCTTCCTATTTTTTTCCTACTTTTTGTCCTCTAACTCTTCACCTTTGCTCTTTATTCTTCTTCCATTTTGTCTTCTTACTCTTTGTCTCCTTCCTCTTTGTCTTATTTTCTTCGTCTTCTTTGTCTTTTTCTTTTTCATTTTCTTCTACTTCGTCATCTTCATGCTTCCACTTTCTTTTTATATATCATCGAATATCTCGCCGTTTGATCGAAATTTTCACATTTTCATTATCATATTACTACTCTTCTTTGGCCTTTTCTTCTATCGTCTTTTACATCTTTGAGTCATTTCTATTTCCATAATTCATTCACGGTGACTTTGCATATCGATCATCTTCTCTGATTCTCCTGCCTTCTTATCCTTTCTTCTATCTTAAATCTTTCCCTCCTCCTTAAATCGCGTCTTCGCTTTTTCGATACAGCGCACTTCTTGCCTCCATTATTTCTATTTTGTTTTATCTTAATTTTCTACTTTAATTTATTATGTCTATCCACTCCTATAGGCAATTCACTCAAAGGATCTCAGTCGATCCTGCATTTTCGGTTGGCAGCCCTGCTCACCCTTCGCTACGATGCAACTAACGAACTTTTTCATATCTAAATATTTCAATTTCCGATCTGAGTGTCATTCTTCCAGCCATATACATTGGTACAACCGTATTCAAAGACTCAAGAAAATAATGAATTTGAGGTGATGAAAGCCGCAAACTAATCGAGATCGAAAAACCATGAGCAGTATGTACTTAAGTCATGTTCAATTTTGATTCATGAGATTGCTTGAGGTGGAGGGAGGGAGGGAACAAGACGCTGTGCTTCCCGCCACCCGTCCAGTATCAAAAGATATTCATATAAACCTTTCATTCTATCTTTTGTGTGTCACTGTATGGGATATGTGAAAGTACAATCATAATCATGACTGTTTTATATCACAGAAGTTATGTTAAATTTTACAACCAGCCTCATAATGACTGGACACAGCGATAATAAGTAAAATGCTGTATAAACATTGAAATTATATTCCTTATCTTATACATGCTATAATTAATTTCTTTGGATTATGGAGATGGGAAGCTTTGAAATAGATGAACAATAGTTGCCTCATCCCTAGATGTACATGTAATTCGCGTAATTCGTATAGTCACTGAGCTAAGCGAACAAATATAAATATATTTTAAGAAAGTTTGGGATTCAACCAGCTCAGCGGGGGAAGGGTAAGCAGGGCTGCCAACCGAAAACGCAGGATTGACTGAGATTCTTTGAGTGAATTGCCAATAGTATATATGAAAATACAATTTCAAAAAATATCTAATTTCCTAAAATAAGGATACTGTAGCATCTAGCCAATAAAGCGGTGGATCCAATGGTGTCCTGTAGATCCGGTGGTGTCCTGTAGACCCGGTAGAGTCTTGTAGATCCAGCGGTGGAGTCCAATAGATTCGGTGGAGTCCTGTAGACCCAGTGATGAAGTTTGGTAGAACCGGTGGAGTTTAGTAGATCCGGTGCTATCCTTTAGACCTGGTGGAGCCCTGAAGATTTGGTGGAGTCCGGTAGATCCGGAGGAGTCCTGTATATCAGGTGGATTTCTGTAGTTCTGGTGGAAGCCTGTAGATTCGGTGGAGTCTTGTAGATCTGGTGGTGTCCTATAAATCTGGAGTAGTCTTGTAGATCCTGGAGATCCGCTGGAACTCCGTGCAAAGCAGCTACCGGTAAAGCCGAGGGCTCCTTCTATTTAATCTTATTCTATTTTTTTTTATTTAACTTAATCTTATTCAGGATATTATGATATTTATTACTACCATTACAATGAATCTCCTACTGTAGTTATTACGACTGTTTTCATAATTATACAAATAATTACCGATACAGGATTTACCTAATTTCCATTTATACAAGTAATATTACCAATACAGTTATTATTACCTTTATCTGTATCATTACTATTGTTACTCCCATTGCCGTCATTATTGTATTGTTATATGTCCTGAATACGTTATGCCATTTCTTGGCACCCATACGGACCAGGGTCACAGAGAAATCTTTTATTTTTAGAGACAGTAATCACTGAGGCATTTTTTAAATTCCATTATTCCATGTTCTGTCGTTGTTTTGTTCTCTCTATTGCCTTTTATCAGAGACCATTTCTTTCCATGTTGGGGTAA
>NC_134789.1:64641180-64643680 GCF_046742065.1 Oratosquilla oratoria
GAGGAGGTGAAACAGGAATAGACAAAGGATTGATGAAGGAGGAACAAGGGAAGGAGGAATAGCCAAAGGAGGATATGGAGGAGCGAGAGGAGGAGAAGGAGAACAAGTATGAGGTGTGTCTACTCAAATCAGCATTCCATCACTCACAAATAAAAAAAATCGGTGTGTGTGGAGGATTGAGAGGACGAGAAGAAAAAAAAAAATGTAAAACGAGAATGACAGCCACCCACGGACGAGTAGAATATATCCTGTTATGTTTCCATGACAACCGTCATTAATACATATTTATGATTGTTCGTGTGAAATGAGATCGACAGAGTTCCTTTGCTAGTAGCTAGATTAGCCTGCCGGCTTTTTACCCCCCAAGATGAGCGCCCAGATTGGGGCCCTTGTATTACTGTTATTAGGCATATATATTTTGAGTATATTTTCAATACAATTACAATTTGAATTTTATGATAGATGATTTAAGGTTTATAATCTGATACTATATATATGATATACATATATATTTTTGTTCTGTGTGAATTAACCATATATTTTTCTTATCTACTGTGTGCCAAGTTAACAGAGGATAAGGAGAAAATCTTGGAGAAAGAAGAAACAAGAGAAGGTCAGGCCGAACAAGGAGGAAGACGACGCTGTGAAGAAATAGGAGGAGGAAGGGGAAAAGGAGGAGGAGGAGGAGGAGGAGGAGGAGGAGGAGGAGGAGGAGGAGGAGGAGGAGGAGGAGGAGGAGGAGGAGGAGGAGGAGGAGGAGGAGGAGGAGGAGGAGGAGGAGGAGAGGGAGGGGGCAAAGAAAGAGAAGGACGAAGAGGTGACGGACGTTTAAGAGACGCGTGAAGAATAGGAACGTAAAAAAGTAGAAGGAAAGGAAGAGTAGGATGAGGATAAGGAGTGTGAAAGGAGGAGAAAGAAAAGAAAGAAAATGGAGAGAATAAGGAGAAGGACGGATAAGGAGATGTTTCTCTCCGACATTCTTTTCTTAGAACCGTCACCTTAGTCCCAAGTAAGAGAAAATGGAAGAAGAGAAGGAGAGGGAGGATAAGGAGAAACAATAAGAGGAAAAGGAGGAGGAGGAATAAGAGGAGGAGGAAGAGAAAGAAAATAAGGAGGATGAGGATATATGAAAGAAAATGAGGGATGAGAGGAAAAGGAGGAGGAAGAGGAGGAGGGAGAGGAAAAAGAGGGGCAGAATCAGTAACAGGAACAGGAGGGGCAGGGAGAGGAGGAGGAGGAGGAGGGAGAGGAAAAAGAGGGGCAGAATCAGTAACAGGAACAGGAAGGGCAGGGAGAGGAGGAGGAGGAGGAGGAGGAGGAGGAGGAGGAGGAGGAGGAGGAGGAGGAGGAGGAGGAGGAGGAGGAGGAGGAGGAGGAGGAGGAGGAGGAGGAGGAGGAGGAGGAGAGGAAGGAAGTGGAGATAAAGATATTAATGTTTTGTCAGCAATAAACAACGTTTGTATCCTGGGAGACAATATCGCCTCGAAGACGTGGAGTCATATACTGTAAGTGGTTAAGGGCTCATAAGGTAATAAGGTAATAAGGAGGGTAATAGAACTCAGGGAGGGAACATTAGTCGCCCATCATAATGTAATTCTACTTAACTCTGGTCCGTAGGGGTGTTGCAACAGGGATTCCTAAAACACTGACTGCACTAAACTTAGTATCTTTCTCTATACCACCTACCAACTATTATGCAGTCAATATCCCATACGAGGAAGAGGAGGAGGAAGAAGAGGAGTAGGAGGAAGAGGAGAAGAAGGAAGAGGTGGAGGAGAAGGAGGAAGAGGACGAGGAGGAAGAGGAAGAGAAGGAAGAGTAGGAAGAAGAGGAGGAGAAAGAGGAGGAAGAGGAGGAAGAAGAAGAAGGGAGGAAGAAGAAGAGGAAGAAGAGAGAGAGGAGGAGGAGAAGGAAAAGAAGGAGGAAGAGGAGGAAGAATAGAAGGAGAGAGAGGAGGAGGAGGATGGAAGAGGATGAGAAGGAAGAAGAGGAGGAGAGAGAGGAGGAAGAGGAGGAGGAAGAAGAGGGGAGGAAGAAGAAGAGGAAGAAGAGGGTGAGGAGGAGGAGAAGGAAACGAAGGAGGAAGAGGAGGAAGAATAGAAGGAGAGAGAGGAGGAGGATAGAAGAGGAAGAGAAGGAAGAGTAGGAAGAAGAGGAGGAAAAAGAAGAGGAAGAGGAGGAGGAAGAAGAGGGAGGAAGAAGAAGAGGAAGAAGAGGGAGAGAAGGAGAAGAAGGAAAAGAAAGAGGAAGAGGAGGAAGAATAGAAGGAGAGAGAGGAGGAGGATGGAAAACTCAGGAGCGATGTAGAAAAGACGAAGCATAAAAGGAAAACATATAACTAATTGAAAAACGAAATAAAAAAGTAAAATTTGTAATGAAAAGTTGTGCAACGGGAAGACAGAAAAGAAAATGCAAAAGAGAAACTGGAAGAGAAAGAGGTAGTGGAATAGAGAGCAATTGGAGAGGAAGATAGAGATAAGAGAACAGAGAGGTAAAGAAG
>NC_134789.1:64651180-64656180 GCF_046742065.1 Oratosquilla oratoria
TATTAATAGGAAGATTGATAGACAGACGAATAGATAGAACAGATAATGCATGTGGACAGGTAGGTAAAGAAACAGGTAGATAGACAGACAGGCAGACAAACGGAGAGATAAACAGATGGATAGGTAGACAGACAGAGAGACAGAGAAGCAGAGAAACAGACAGACAGATAGCTAGATCTATAGGCAAATAGACAGACAGACAGACACAGACAGGCAAACAGACAGACGGCCAGAAAGACAGACGAACAGACAGACGGACAGATGGACAAAGAGACAAAGACACACATACAGATTGATAGACAAACAGACGGACACACCCACATACTCACACACACACACACACACACACACACACACACACACACACACACACACACACACACACACACACACACACACACACACACACACACACACACACACACACAACACACACACACACACACGCACACACACACACACACACACACACACACACACACACACACACACACACACACACACACACACACACACACACACACACACACGCACACACACACACACACACACACACGCACACACGCACACACACACACACACACACACACACACACACACACACACACACACACACACACACACACACACACACACACACACACACACACACACACACACACACACACACACACACACACACACACACACACACACACACACACACACACACACACACACACACGCACACACACACACACAAACACACACACATACACACACACACACACACACACACATACACACACACACACACACACACACACACACACACACACACACACACACACACACACACACACACACACACACATACACACACACACACCACACACACACACACACACACACACACACACACACACACACACACACACACACACACACACACACACACACACACACACACACACACACACACACACACACACACACACACACACACATTTGCATGGCGCAGTGGTAGCGGTCACGCCCGCCACTACGGCGGTCCGGGTTCGAATCCCGCCCAGAGCTGAAATAATTTCAGTATCGCTGCGCTGCGAGTCGTTACTCCAAATCTCGTGGGCGGGGAGTTGGGTGTGTGTGTGCGTGTAAGGTCACAGCATTACCCGTAGATCGGTCATATATGAGCTCTGAGCTCTCTTCCGGGAGGGAAATAACTGTTGATCACGAGTCCAACACGTGATCTAAAACCATGGTAAATCACACAGAAACATAGACAGATAGACAGAACAGCAGGTGAGCCAAAGTAAACAGAAAAACAAGCAATCAATCATATGGCAAAAAAAAAAAAAAAGAAGTAAAATCTATATACAAATTGGAGAACAATGTTTACTTATCTCCGGAGTTCCGTAATTTGCTTTAACCTTTCATAGAATGGATGATAACATTCATCCACACACGGCTTATCCCAATAAAATCATATCAGAGAGGTCATCACCAATAGAAAAACAGACAGATGAAAAAAGGCAGATATATTTACAAAGATAGAAGGGGAGACCGTCATAGTTTGACAGACTAAGAGGGAGTTGATAAAATAAGTAAATAAATAAATAAAAAGGAAAAAGAAAATCGGATATTATCTGTTCATTACCTATTGATATCTCACTATTCATATCCCCGTTAAAACATTTCTAATTATATGTAGTTCAAAGCACTTTCATACTTGTATGGTTTACTTTCGTCTATCTAAGACACTCAGATTTCTAAACATTGTAAGAAAACTTATATATGGAAGGAACATATGTTTGTGTTTATGAATATAGAAGGTGGACGTCTTAAAAAATAAAATAGAATAAAGCAGTAAAAGTAATCAAAACCCTTGAATATATGCACCATACATATTTACACAGACAAATATATATAAATACATACACACAATACATATACTGGTATACACACATGCATACATACAGTACATACAAGTACATATACCTGTACACTTGCATACTGTACATATACCTGCACGCTTCCATAATGTACATATACCTGTACACTTGCATACTGTACATACAGAGATAAGAGTGCACGATTGCCTTCACACGTGTATATGTAACGAGTAAAAATACACCCACATTAAGATATACACAAAATGTATAAATTGAACATTCTATCAAAACACACAGGTCTGCAGTGAAAAAACTTGTCAGTCCCTAGATCTGCAGTGATGAAACTTGTCAGTGCCCAGGTCTGCAGTGCCAAATACAACACTGCAAACTCGAACCACAGGTCTGTAGTCAAGGATTTCATCAGTGTCTAGGTCTACAGTGCCAACTATAATGCACTGCAAACTTCTGGCATTATTTGCAACTTCCACGACGATCCTTCCCGGGCCATATTCAGGAACATCCCCTTGGCCGCACGACGGCGTTGAGCGTGTCGTCGATTTAGATTAAGAGCGATTTGCAAGGAAATGAGTTCGACACGCAACATCGCCTTCTTCGTTCTTAGCTCCTGGCAGACTCTTCGAGTTTCTTGACCTCGAGGTTCTCGAAGTCAGACAATTTTATTGCAATTCTTATAGCTTCTGGTTCGGTCTTTGGCGTTGCACAAGGCTTTTGAGATGTGAGTGGGTCTTTTCTTTCTACATAATGTAAGACCCCGTCTTAAATGTGACTATACCATTTGGTTAAAAGAGGATTATTACAAAGGTTTCTCATTCTTGGTTCAAAAAGTTGTAAAATTCTCCGTACACACACACCCAAGAATCGCATAAACGTACACTTACAAACATACAGTACATACACACAAACATACGCACATATACGAGCACATACTAATGTATGCATACACACACACACATACACACACACACACACACACACACACACACACACACACACACACACACACACACACACACACACACACACACACACACACACACACACACACACACACACACACACACCACACACACACAAACGCGCGCACACACACACACACACACACACACACACACACACACACACACACACACACACACACACACACACACACACACACACACACACACACACACACACACGCACACAAAACACACACACATACAAGCACACACGTACAAACACACACACACGTGCACACACACACACACACACACACACACACACACACACACACACACACACACACACACACACACACACACACACACACACACACACACACACACACACACACACACACACACACACACACACACACACACACACACACACACACAGCCTCTGCAGGAAGTTTATTCCATTCTTTAACTACACGGTTGGCGAAGTTGTTTCTACCCACTTCCAAATTGAATCTATTTCCGGACAGTTTGAGACCATTGTTTCTTGTCGGATTCTCATTCATTGTGAAAATTTTGTCACTTATGATGTTGTCATTTCACTTTAGAATTTTAAAGACCTGTATCAAGTTACCTCTGAGTCTGCGCTTTTTTAGGTAAAACAGATTCATATGTTTTAGTCGATTTTCGTATGATCTATTTTTGATATTTGGAATCAGTTTTGTGGCTCGCCGTTCTACTTTTTCCAGTATATTTGTATATATATGGAATGGGGAAACGGAGAAGTGGGGTTGCCGAATATATGAAGCGGCCTTGCTGTGGATGTGCTGTGTCTTGCGACACTGCTTCTGACCAAGGGCAGTGGACAGGGTGCAGGGATGACCTGTCATCCGGGAGGTGCCAAGATAAGAGGGAGGGAGGAGGGTGGATAGGAGTGGAATATATAGGAAATAAAATGGGTGGGAGTGGTTTCTATGCCTTTTTTTTTTTGGCTACCCCCGTGTAGTGGGAAAAAGCCTGTGGTATATATATATATATATATATATATATATATGTGCAATAAAAACACTAGGAGCGTGTGTTCACAAATGCGTAAATAACCACTAGGAAAAAGTAAACTAACGAAGCAGAGCGCTTTCGTGTAATTACATGCACTGAAGATGTAATTACACGAAAGCGCTCTGCTTCGTTAGTTTACTTTTTCCTAGTGGTTATTTACGCATATATATATATATATATATATATATATATATATATATATATGTATATATATATATATATATATATATATATACATATATACTGTATATATATATACAAATATATATATACATATATAAATATATATACATATATATATATATATTTACATATATATACGCATATATGAGTATATATATATATATATATGTATGTATATATATATATATATATATATATATATATATATATATATATATATATATACTCTAGGCCATGTGCAGATGGTAAACCAACTTATCGAGAAAATGACAGAAAGAAATATACAGTATCTTTCTCATTAACTTTTGGAGATTAAGAAGCCTTTGGCTCAGTAGAAGAAATATGTAAAAAAACTTGCTATGGACGCAGGGTTGAAACGAACAGTTCTTTGGTGTTCTTGTTAAGATTTATGAGAAAGCTACCGTTGTAATTCGAATGCGTAAAGATACGAAATAGATTAACATCGGGATTGGAGTACGGGGTTTAGGCTGGAAAGACATAGGTTTTAAGTTTAATGGTGAATATTTCAAGCACCTTAGATTAGCGAATGACATTTATCTTTTTTCAGAAAGAATAGAAGACTTGTAAGATATACTGAGTTGTCTGTAGAAGTTCAATCTTAATGTGGTTTTAAAAATTAATAGGAGTAAAATTAAAGTAATGTTCTACACAAAAGTTCAAAGTAAAGAGATTATAATCGATGGTATAATTACTTAGATCAGATGGTGAAAGTGACCAAAGGTCATTGAAATGAAATAAAAAGACGCATTAGATATGCCAGCAATAATCTACGGGTGTGAGACTTGGAAACGGACAAAGGCGATGGAGATAAAACAAGGGAATACATAGAGGGGAATGAAAAGATCAATAATGTAATTAACGCTGAGAGACCGAAAGAGAGTAAGCTAGGTAAAAGAGCAGACTAGAATGA
>NC_134789.1:64661180-64663680 GCF_046742065.1 Oratosquilla oratoria
TTTCGTAACATCGGTAACTTTATTTCTCACATTCAGCATGAGATAGTCGAAAGATCATTCCATTTTGATATATATAGTATAACCATACGCAAATCACCATTAATCTTTGTTTTCTTTTATGTGTATTGATTTATACATAAATCAATACAGACGACGTAAGTAAGCTTCAAACACTGACCAGACCCCGGAAAACGCCAGCATTCACATCTCATCCACCGAGACGACTAAATCCACATGCACACCACTGAAAAACAGTCAGTGTGATTCGAAATGGCAATATGGCAGCTCAGATGACCACTGGAGAAATTATTTCACCTTGATAGAGAGAATAATATAATCTTGCGAAATAAGGAGAATATTTAAAAGGAAATACAATATGCTGAATTAGCTATAACATTTAATGATTAGAGATACATTTCAACAACGACAATGCGCTTTAATTCTAGGCCATCAACATTGGGAGACCCAATGGGGCCACAAGCAGAAATTGAAATGCGGTACTGCCGAGGATTCGAACTCAGCGATCACATGACAAGTGCCGTAGTAACTAACTAGCCACGCTATCAAGAGAGATAGCGTAGTTGGTTAGTTACTTACTTTTGATCCACCTCGTGTTCCACTGTGAACACAGTGAACACAGTGGAACACGAGGTGGATGAAAAGTTACTTTTCTTAGATGTAATAATTTCGAGGAAGGATAACAGTACGGTCGGATTCTCGGTTCACAGAAAAGCTACAAATAAAAATGACCTCATTCACTACTTTTCAGCACATAGTGAAAGGATAAAGAGAGGAGTAATAATTGGATTTTTTCTCAGAGCGTTCTGGGTATGCAGTGAAGAACATATTGACAGAGAGGTCAAATACATTTTCAAAGTGTTCTCAGGACTTAAATATCCAGAAGCGTTACTCCATAGTTTAAAGAAAATAGCGCTTAAAATAATGAAAAAGAGAAAGGATGAGATAAAGGAGACTAAGGAAGGTGGCTTCATTGTGGTTCACAACTGAAAGTACACAGAAGAGTTAGGACATTTACTCCGCAGAGCAGGTCTGAAGATCGCCAGTACATCCAGTGCAAAGATAGGTGAAGTATTGAGAGGAAAGGGTAGAAAAGAACATAATAACAACAGCATGGTTTACAGAATCCCATGTGGTGGGTGTGACTTAAACTACTTTGGGGAGACAGGAAAAGGCCTACACAAGCGGACATATGAGCACAAGAGTGACCTGAGGGCCCACCGAACATCAAACGCCTTGGTGGTTCATGCGGAGAAATATGGACATTTACCTAACTGGGACGGAGTGGAAATATTAAAAGAAGGGGTAGATAAGATAAAACAAAAAATAGTCTAGGCAGCTTTCATGACATCCCAGCCCTGCTGTAACCATCGGGATGGTTTTATTAAGCTGTCCAAAACGTCCGGCTGGATGGTCCTACAGAAGTTGAAGGGTACGAGAGGGAGGGATGGGGTGGGTTAAGGAAGGAACGCGGAATGATGTGAGGTATAAAATTGTTGATTTCTTGACCCTGTTTGTACACTCTGAAGAAGCTCTGTTAAGAGTATAACGTCAGTAAATAAAAATATCAACGATTCTCGGTGTTTATTTCACCACCCTGCCACTCATTTTTCGTTCATTCTTCAATATATATATATATATATATAATATGTATATATAATATATATATATATATATATGTATGTATATATATATATATATACTTATAAAATTCTGATAATCTTATTTGTCATCTTGCTTGTTGCAAACCGTCACCCAGCCAATCAGAAGAAGAGATATGACGTCACGATTGAGGACCAGCCAATCAGAAGAAGAGATATGACGTCACGACTGAGGACCAGTCAAGCATAAGAAGAGATCAGAAGAAGAGATATGACGTCACGACTGAGGACCAGCCAATCAGAAGAAGAGACATGACGTCATGGCATCATTTGATGCGTAGTGTTCCAAGCAACGACGACATGACGTCACAATCTTCTGTATATCACTTCTTATAACAACACATCATCTAAGATTTTATTTGATCCAACATGCAAATATATATATATATATATATATATATATATATATAATATATATATATATTATATATATATACATATATATATCTATTTATATATACTTATAAATTTTTCATATTCAGTATGTAAAAGTATAGTCAACTCATGAGTTAGCATCTATGAGGAAAAATGAATTTATTAAGATATTATGAACCATATGAATCATATGATGCGTAGTGTTCTAAGCAACGACGACATGACGTCACAATTTTCTGCATTTCACTTCTTATAACAAATCAAGTCACTGCCTTCGTCTACTGAATAGAGCATTGTCTTAATAAATATTGTATTGACCATTTTATCAACAACGTATCATTTAAAATTTTATTTGACCTAACGGGTCACGGGTTGTCTAGTGTTTATATCTATATCTATCTATCTATCTATCTATATATATATATATATATATATTTATATATATA
>NC_134789.1:64698680-64703680 GCF_046742065.1 Oratosquilla oratoria
TATTTCTCGTGCGGCGGTGAATAGGCTCGTACGAAGGCTACCACCCCCTCCACCTCACCCTCACCCTCCTCCGCCACTCCATCTTACCCCGCGTCTGAGTAATGCCATCAGTCCACGTTACCTCTCTTTTCTGTGTTTCTGTAGCATATAAGTCCCCTTTTGTCCTCTGTCTTATGTACTTTCCTGATGAGGGCTACATTTGATAGCCGAAATATATATTTTGGAATCTTCTTTCATTCGAAGTTTATTTTTTCCGACTGAGGGTTTCTTGTGTTTTATATATATATATATCTATATAAGTAAAAAATAAACTGACCCTTCGCTTTTGGTGGTAAATCGGTAACACCGCCAACTACGGTGAAGAAGAAGAACTCGAAGAAGAAGAAGAACTCGAAGAAATCGAAGAAGAAGAAGAAGAAGAACTCGAAGAAGAAGAAGAAGAAGAAGAAGAAGAAGAAGAAGAACTCGAAGAAGAAGAAGAAGAAGAAGAACTCGAAGAAGAGGAAGAAGAAGAACTCGAAGAAGAAGAAGAAGAAGAAGAAGTAGAACTCGAAGAAGAAATCGAAAAACTCGAAGAAGAAGAACTCGAAGAACTCGAAGAACTCGAAAAAGAAGAACTCGAAGAACTCGAAAAAGAATAACTCGAAGAACTCGAAAAAGAAGAACTCGAAGAACTCGAAAGAGAAGAACTCGAAGAAGAACTCGAAGAAGAAGAACTCGAAGAAGAAGGAGAACTCGAAGAAGAAGAACTCGAAGAAGAACTCGAAGAACTCGAAGAAGAACTCGAAGAACTCGAAGAAGAACTCGAAGAAGAACTCGAAGAAGAACTCGAAGAAGAACTCGAAGAACTCGAAGAAGAACTCGAAGAACTCGAAAAAGAACTCGAAGAACTCGAAGAAGAACTCGAAGAACTCGAAGAAGAACTCGAAGAACTCGAAGAAGAACTCGAAGAACTCGAAGAAGAACTCGAAGAAGAACTCGAAGAACTCGAAGAAGAAGAAGAAGAAGAAGAAGAAGAAGAAGAAGAACTCGAAGAAGAAGAACTCGAAGAAGAAGAAGAAGAAGAACTCAAGAAATAAAAAGCAATATGATTTTGATATTTCATTTTCCAAAAAAGGGGCGTAGCCCAGGGCGCGCAGCGCCCGCGCCTAAGGCGCAGCGCCGCAGGCCAAGGCCCCCGGCGTAGCCGGGCCGGCGCAGCCGGTGGGCTTGTATATATATATATATATATATACATATACATATACATATACATATAAATATACATATATTTGAGTCAGCCAGGCCGTACAAAAGGAGCGACCTGGACTATAGTTCCCCGACGGCACAAGGCTTAGCTCAATCTCTATTCTAATATCACTGAGTCTTTATTATGGCGAGCCATCCTACAAGTTGTATGTCATTGTGACAAATGGAAATAAGCTTCACGGCAAGGACTCGAGCCTTTGCAATAGTGACTGCTTACTATGAAGCAAAGACGATAGCTTTGAGCCAGCCAGGCCGTACAAAAGGAATGACCTGGACTACGACCTAGTAGTTCCCCGACGGCACAAGGCAAGAGGGGACGGAGAGGGGGCATTGCCAATTAAATGAAGCGTCCTTGCTGTCAATGTGCTGCCTCTTGCTGTATTGCTTCTGACTTAGGGCAATGGGCGAGATGCAGGGATAATCCATCATCCAAAAGGAGCCAAGAAAAGAGGGAGGGAGGAAGGGGTGGTGAAGGGGAGTACAATGGATGGGGATGAAATGCGTAGAAGTGGAATTATAACTTTTGACATTGGCTAGCTTCCTTGTAAGGAAAAAAAATATTATACATATATATATGTGCATTTTTTTTACATTCATCCTTTATCCCTGTTGTTTCCCCTATGTTCGTGTTCTTTCCTTTTTATGTATTTAACCATACTTTTATGTGTCTGATTTTGTCTGAAGATGTCTATATATCTATACATCAAAATGTTTTTTCCCTTACCAGGGAGGTAGCCAAACCAAAGGCATGTACCTACTCCTACCTATTCCACTATCCTTCACCACCCATTCCTCCCTCTCATCTTAGCTCTTTCTGGAAGACGGGTTATCCCTGTATTCCGCCCACTGCCCTGGGTCAAAAACAATGTACAAAGACACAATACATACACAGCAAGGCCGCTTCACTTAATCAGCGATACCTCCTCTCCGTCCCTTCATGCAGAACAAGAGAAGACTGGGAAAAAATGACTCCAGGCTTCGTCAAAATATTATTCACACATAAGCACCCCCTACACCCCATCCTCCTCCCTCCCCTTCCTTGCATAACAATATCATCTATACATAGCCACTCCCCACGCATCCTTATCTCCTGCCATCTACCTTCATTGGTTAACAGACATTCCCGTCTTGCTCAATGCCCTCCCTCACCCTATTCATCTCATCTCCTCCTCAGTCGTCCCCTCATGTTTACTCCCTCCACCTCTGACTTCCACACCTCTTTTACTAATCTTTCCTCACTCATTCTTTTTATGTACCCAAACCATCCCAATAATCTTTTATCAACCCTATCTACCATTTTCTTTTCCACTCCTGCCTTCCAGTTCTCACCTCTTCGTTTCTCACTCTATCCAACCTAGTAACCCTTACCATACTTCTCACACATTTCATTTCAAACACATTTAAGCTTTACCTCACTACCTCTCTTAAATTCCAGGTCTCTGCTCCTTACAAAGCCGTCGGCACAATCATCCATTCATACAGTCTGCCCAGCGTTTTACATCATTTATCTATTTATTCATTCATTTATTTATTTATTTATTTTTGCTTCTCTTCTATTTCTCTTTGTACCTCTCATAATTTTCTCTCGTCCTACTTTGCAACCATTGAAGGGGCTGTCGATATAAGCACTCGTATGTGGAAGCCACTCCTTCCAAGATTCATGAAGGCTATCAGTAATGTACCTGAGTATACCGAAAATCTTCCTATTCGTCCTCTCTACAAGACCATTGGACGCAGGATGGTAAACTGTCACGAATGTTTGCGCGATGTCGCAACGCTCACAAATGCTCAATAAAACCTCATTCCTAAATTCCGACCCATTGTAACTAAAGAACACCGAAGGAGAGTAGTGTATGAACAAAAAACATGAGAAATTAAAGCATGGGCTACTACTGGAGCAGACTTGCTACGTAAGGGAGCCAATATTACAAAACGACTAAAGTGGTCCACACATACAAGGGCATACACAGAACCTTGAGTACTACGAGGCAGTTGTAAAAGGTCTATAGCCATAGTCTGAAAAGGGCGAGGAGTAGGGTACTCTAAGATGGGAGCAGTGTGCGTAGAGCCTTTGTTTTGGACACAAGAGCTACATTGGGCTACATGAGAGGTAATGTCCAGTCGCATTTTCTGTCAATAATTCCTCTTTCGTGCCATAGCCAGAGTTTTGTCACGACCTGGGTGACCAGCCTGAGGGGCATCATGAGCAAGGGATAGAACAACAGGAACTAGGGACTCAGGGATCACTAGCTGTGCCACATCTTGCTTAAACACTTCCACATTACGAATGAAAACCTTGTCCTGCAACGATATTGGGACAGTAGAACAGGTAGATTTGGTAACGTGGTATCATCACCAAACTCCAAAACATAAACAACAGCAGACCAAACAGGATCCTCACACTGAGCTTTTGCCAGATCCTTCAGAGAAAAGTTGTCAAATACTGTAACAGCAGCAACAAGGATATTATGTGAAAGTGCATCAGCAACATTGTTTGCACGCCCTGGAATATGCTAAAGGGTTAGGCTAAATTCTTCAATCGTGAGAAACCATCTGGATAGGCAGCCTGAAAGATTTTTGCCCTTGAAAAGTTGAGTGACAGCAGTGTGGTCCGTATAGACTAAAACGATATCCACAAATTATATCACGAAAATGCTTTAAACCCACAGCACTACTATCACCACCAAATGAGTAACATAGTAACGAGACTCAGGCTTTTTAAGAATGCTACTAGCATATATAAGAATATTGGGCCTACATCCGTCTAAATACTGCATAAGTACAGTTAAAACCTGCACCAGAAGCATCTGTACAAATACTAAAGGGAAAGCTATAGTCCGGGAATGCCAACACAGGTGCTTCAGTAAGTGCAAGCTCCAAAGAATCGAAACTTTCTTGATGAATATTACGCCACTGGATGGAAGTGTCCTCCTTGAACAGACGTGTTAGAGGGAAGCAATTGAAGCAAAATTCCTAATAAATGTACAATAATACCCTGCTAGCCCAATGAAGGAACGTACATGTTCAACTGACCTAGGTGTAGGCAAGTCCTTAACTACCTTAACCTTATCGTCAGTAGTGTGAATACCATGTTTGTCAACAACATGATCTAGGAATTGTATGCTAGACTTAAAAAAAAAGAACAATTGGGGAAATTTAGTTTAAACTCAGCACCAGCAAGCTGTTGTAAGACCATGGACAACGTAGTGAAGTGGCTCTCCACATTCTTGGAAACTAAGATTAAATCATCCAGGTAAACAAAAAGTCCGTTACCTACTAGGCCAAGAAAAATGGAGTTAATCAAGGGTTGGTAATTCAAGGAAGCATTGTGCAACCTCATTGGGCAACGAAGCCATTCATAATATCCCTTGGGGGTCGAGAAAGTCGTGATCTTACGAGATTACTCTTCCAAGGTAATCTGCCAAAAGCCCGTTTTTAAAACTAGGGTGGTGAACACCGTATTACAAGTTCCAATGGACTGGAGAAGGTCACTTAATACATGCAAAGGGTAATGGTCTGGAATAGTGACCTCGTTAACTCGCGTATAATCAATAACAGGACGAAAAGATCGATCCTTCTTAGGCAACAGGAGGAGTGGCGAGTTCCACTCTGAGTGAGACTCCTGTACGACGCCTTCACGTAACATGTCAACTAAGGACTGTGCTATAAGCCGACGGGAGTGAGGCAACTTGTAAGAGGGAACGTAAACAGGACAAGCACCTGGCGGAATATCAATTCTATGAACCACACGA
>NC_134789.1:64708680-64716180 GCF_046742065.1 Oratosquilla oratoria
AAACTAACGAAGCAGAGCGCTTTCGTATAATTACATCTTCAGTGCAGATACAAAGAAGGAATTATAAAATAAAGAAACAAGGTACAGAATATATGACTGAGTGAGACATGGTGAAGAGTGCATTCGGAGAGGTAGTGGAAAAAAATACATGTGACGTTTGAACCGTCCTGGTAACCAACAAGTATGGGGCAATTGCTTATCATTTATATTACAATTTAAATAATTTAGAAATTTCATGAGAAATATAACTATCTAGTTTGTGCAAACCTTGATGGAGATTAACATTTATTCCCTTACTAGATTTGATCAAACTGCATTCAATTGAATTTCTTTCTGTTATGTTGTTGTTGTATGTGATGACTTTAGCATTATCCCAGTCAACTGGGTGGTTAAAATGATATGGTTGAATATGCCGCTAGATTGGTTTCACTCTCTAATGTATTTCTTGTGCTGATTGATTCGTGTTTTGAGTGTTTTAGCAGTCTGACCAACATAAAACTGATTACATGATTTACAAGATATTTTGTACACACACCCTTTATCACTATTAACAAAATTATTTATGAGCAATTGTCTTACAGTGTTCTTATTGTTAAAAACTACATTAAATGATCACCCACGCCATGGGGTGGTCAATTGTTCACCGCGCTGTGAGGTAGAAGAGTAGACATCATCAACATGGAAATGTGCGATCATGGCTTTAGAAGAAGGGAGAATTTGGAGATCTTGAAGCTGCTTATTCATGCCGGGGTTGCTGTGTTTGATATGCAACGCTTCGATAATCGCAATTCTTTTGTGGTCAGAATTAAAAGAAATGTCAAACTTATTAATGAGAGTGATAGGTTAAATCTGGTCATTTTCTACAAAAACAAGAGTATTAGTAACCTGATCATGAAAAATAACACCACTCCTGAACGCCCTTTCCTTCAACGTAGTCATGCCGTATACAAATTTGTATGTCAACATGAGGACTGTGGGCCTCATGCGTCGTGTGTTAGTATGACTACTGTACTACTAAAGTATCGAGAAGGCTTACTCTTCATTTATCTGCAGGCGCCATCAAAAATCATTACAGTAACCACCACTAACTACGATTCACAAGAGAAGACCTCATAAAGGGTACTTCCATTATTGCAACGGGAAAAGACCACAAAAGACTTGCGTTGCATATCAAACACAACAACCCCGACATGAATAAGCAGCTTCAAGATCTCCAAATTCTCCCTTCTTCTAAAGCCATGATCGCACATTTCCATGATGATGATGTCTACTCTTCCACCTCAGAGCGCGGTGAACAATTGACCACCCCATGGCGTGGGTGATCATTTGTCATTGCTAGGGGTTTTTGTTCTTTTGTCGACCTCTCCAATGTTCGTACTTGTTTCATATTATTTGTTTGTTTGTGACCTTTCCTTAGCTCATTTATGTAACACTATTTCTGTATATTTACGCATTGACAGTTGTATGTATTTTTCTGCCTTGAGAATGAAGTTATGTAACTTCGAAACGTTGGTACCGAAATATCTATTAGTTTGACTATCCTGCCTCAGTGTTGAAATGTCCTTTGCTGATCTTCTACATAGATTGCCTCTTGAAATACGTCGCCTTGTTCGCAGTATTGAACAAGTTAACAAGAAAATTGTGAGTTGTCATCATGCTATTATATACAACACACACACACACACACACACACACACACACACACACACACACACACACACACACACACACACACACACACACACACACACACACACACACATATATATATATATATATATATATATATATATATATATATACATATATATATATACATATATATATATATATATATATGTATATATATGTTTATATATGTATATATATATATATGTATATTCATATATATATATATATACACACACACACACGCGCGCACGACACTGGCGCGCTGTGTCGTGCTGAGCTCTTTATTTACCTGGCCAAACAACATTGGAGGTTTAGGTAAGGTATTGGGAACTATCTTCTTGATTTAATGCAGATCTTTTGCTTAACAGTTACGCATCTCTAGTGCTAATGAATACAGTGTATGACAAAATGGATCTGCTAACTTTCTACAAAAATATGAAGAAAGGCCATGAAGAATACGTAAAAAGACCACTGTTTGACCTATACAACTTCCAGCAGAGGAGGCTCTCGTCCTTCGTCTCCATGAGGATCAAACAGTCTCTCAAAATATTTGCCCTGGATAGTGATGTCTTGGGCCCAATTCGGCCAAATAAAAAGAGAATAGTTCCTTCTCAGGAACATCCATTAACTTATCTGCGTTGTCTTTGAAGAACAACACCACGGAGGACTCGTCCTAATTCTAGGTTATAAGAAGTTCCTGACCAAGAAGGAGGATCAGCTCCAGTTCTTGATTCAGGTCGTCTCGGAACATCGAGCTGCATTCCCCGATAGAGGGAAGGTTACTCTGGCCCGAAACAGGCGGCAATGAGTGGTTTGGGCACCATGAGACCCCTGCCTTTCAGTAGCTAGTACTCGCTTTAAATTGCAGGCGACATAGAGTACCAGGATCCAGAGTTTGTGGACAGGACACCACCAGTAAATATTAACGTATACAAATGGAATTGTGTGAGTGGGTGTATGCGTGTGTGTGTGTGTGTGTGTAAATAGATTATGGAAAAACCTTATCATAATGAATATCACTCTCTGAATAGATGTTAGATATTAGTCAGAAAAGGAGGGTGCATATTTCCAGAAAGGGGGTGACAATACCTTTAGGTTTTGTCTGAATAAGATCTATGCAAACAATGGAAGGAAAGGGAAGAAAAAGCAAACGAAGAGAAGGGAAAGGAAAAAGAGAAGAGAAGGTAAGGGAAGGGAAATGAAGTGGAGGATAAAAAGGAAAGAGAAGGGAAGGGAAGGGAAGGGAAGGGAAGGGAAAGAAAGGAGATGGAAAGGAAGAGAAGGGAAAGGAAGGAAATGAAAGGAAACAAAAAGTAATAGAATGGAAGGGAAAGGAAGGAAAGGTCAGGCAGGACCAGGAAACGTCAGGCAGGGCCAGGCAGGGCCACGCATGGCTACACAGGACCAGGAAAGGCCAGTTAAAGAGAAGCAAGGCAAGGCAAAGTTAGGCAAGGCCAGGCAAGGACAGGTAGAGCCAGGCAAGGCCAGGCAAGGACAGGTAGAGCCAGGCAAGGCCAGGCAAGGACAGGTAGAGCCAGGAAAGGCCAGGCAAGGCCAGGCAAGGCCCGGCAAGGCCAGCCAAGGACAGGTAGAGCCAGGCAAGGCCAGGCAGGGCCAGGCAGGGCCAGGCAGGGCCAGGCAGGGCCAGGCAGGGCCAGGCAGGGACAGGCAAGGCCAGCCAGGGCCAGGCAAGGCCAGCCAGGGCCAGGCAGGCCAGGCAGGGCCAGGCAGGGCCAGGCAGGGCCAGGCAAGGCCAGGCAAGGCCCGGCAAGGCCAGCCAAGGACAGGTAGAGCCAGGCAAGGCCAGGCAGGGCCAGGCAGGGCCAGGCAGGGCCAGGCAGGGCCAGGCAGGGCCAGGCAGGGACAGGCAAGGCCAGCCAGGGCCAGGCAGGGCAACGCAGGGCAAGACAGAACAAGGCAGGGCAAGGCAGGGCAAAACAAGGCAAGGCAAGGCAAGGCAAGGCAAGGCAAGACGAGACAAGGCAAGCAAGGCAAGGCAAGGCAAGGCAAGGCAAGGCAAGGCATTTTAACTTTGTTATAAAGATACAACTATGGAGTAGAGGAGAGGAAGAATAGGAAAAAATGTTGTAAATTGAAAAACAAGACAAAAAGATGGCAAGAAAAAATAAATCATGAAAGAAATAACAAAGAAATGAAAAAAGAGATGAAGGAAGGGCCAGAGAAGAGAAGAAAAGTAAAGGGATAAAGAACAATAAATAAGTAAGAAGTCATGCGCTTAATTTTTTTACATCAAAGTGATGCTCCTGATAATGAAATTGGCTAAAGAAAACATTAGTAAAATTAAAGTGCCAACAGGTATGTGAGGAATGAAACCAGAATAAAGAAAATTTTGTGAAAGAAGTGAATAAAATAGGAAGAGGAAATGAATGATAAAAGTGGCAGAAAAGAAAGGAACAATGAAAAAAAAAGAAGAAGAAAATGGAAGAAAAGTCTGAGAAAAAAATAGTCACATTATTCTGTAAAATTCCGAATATAGAGGAGAAAGGAAGGAGAAGAGAAGAGAAGAGAAGAGAAGAGAAGAGAAGAGAAGAGAAGAGAAGAGAAAAGAAGAAAAGGGAAGATAAAAAGAAGTTTAGTATTGCTATTTCATCTACCGAATCAATAGTCTCGTAATCTACAAAGTCTAAGCAAAGGTTTTTATTGTATTCTGTCGTTTTCTGGATTAGTTGATTCATCGCCTACAAATGATCTAGAGTCGAATATCAGTTCCTAAATCTTGCCTGTTCTTTTGGTTGGTTTCAATCTAAAACTTTATTTAGTCTACTTGTAAGACTCTTTGAAAATACTTCGGTAGTAAATAAGGTCTCTCTGATCTCATTTTATAAAGCAAAATTACAATAGCATTGTACCAGGATTCAGGAACGCTTTCTTGACATAAACACTGAGTGTACAACTGAGCTAACTTACAATGAACTTCTTTCCCTGAATCTTTCAGAAAGTCTATTGTTATAACATCTTTCCTATTTCCAAGGTGCCTTTCCTCGTCTCATGTTTTCTTTTTTCTTTTTTTAGAGTAAACCCTGCTTCTTTCGTTTTAACTTCTGGTACAATGCTAACGTCTACAGATGAATTTACTGACTCAACTACGGTCTTTGACGAGTAAAGGTCTTTCTAATATTCTTCTACTCTTTCTACTCTTTTGTCTGCATTTAATGATCTCTCTATTTCTATCTTTCAAACATATAATTTGCCGCCTTCCTAAAGTATGTCTGAGTTCGGCCTCTTTAGTGTTTTTACCTTTCCAAATATATTCCTCTATTTCATCCATGTTTCTCTTTCTTTTCTCAGATCTCTGCCTGTTATTGATAAGCTTGTTTAACTCTATTTTCTCTGCTCTGCTTCTCTTGCTTTTAATCTGCATAGTCCTTCTTCTTTTGATTAGGTCAATTCGAGCTTTGGAGTATTTGTTCTCTCATATACTTTTTGTACTTCCCATTTTCACTACCGATCCTCGAATCATTCTATCGACGGAGTACTCGTTATTTCTCAAAGCTTCGATTCTGTTTTTAAATTCTAACTGAAACAACTTCTTGTTATCCTTAACCTTCGCAAGGCTCATTTTTCTTTCAACGTATTTTTTTCTCTCTCTCCCTCTGAAATTGAATCTGGCAGTGCAACCTACCGTTCTATGGTCAATGCCTATGTTTACTTTATTTATGATCGTAACATTGCTCACACTCTGACCATTATCTCCTGATATGAAGTCTACTTTGTTCTTTGTTGTTCCATTTGGACTTTCCCAGGACCATGTATGACCTACACGCTTTTGGAAGATAGTGTTTATTATTTTCATGATAAAGTTCTCTGCAAAAGTGAGTTCTACCACCTACTCCAAACTTTTCAATGCACAACTTATCTTCTATTCTTCTCCTAAAGTCACCAATTACCAACGTGCATTTGCTTTTTTCTTGATAAATTACCGACTTAGTTTATCATATAAGAACTTAATTTAATCTTCTAAACTCTGAAGTTGGTGCATAAACCTGAATTATTTTTAAAGTGTAGCTTTTACACAGCCTAATCATAATCCAAGCTACCCGGTCTAATAAACTACTAAACTTCACTACGTTACCAGCAACTTCTCGGTTTATCAAAAATCCTTCTCCACGAGACCTTTCTATTTCTTTACCTCTATAGTAGAACATATGGTGACTATCTTGTAACAATGTCAGTTTTTATTCTAATCTTCGGAGTTAGCTCAGTCCTACGATGTCCTACTTGATGTTGTCTTGTTCTTCCATTAAACTCTCCAGCCTATAGTCTTCTGAGAGGGTTCATACGTTGTAAGTGTAGATCTTCATTTTCTTCAAACTATATAATCTACAAGACTTAGATCTACCTAGACAATGCTTACTCACATTCGGCTTCACACTACCCGTAAGCAAACAAGGAGACGATGATCCAATAGGAACGTCCGATTTTGTTGAGATTGTGCAATTCATTTTTGCTACAAAGGATTACAAAGGATTACAAAGGCGGAGCATGCCGACAGGAGACCTTTTGATCCATATCTAGGTCGGATGCCATAAAAAAAAAAAAAAAAAAAAAAAATCATATTAATAATAGATTAAAACTATAATAATGTAAAAATAACAAATAAAATGCATAAATAAATGCATAGGTATAGTTGAAGAACAAACAAACAGGTAAATAGTAAATGATTATAAATTGACATATAACTAATAATAAATGAAAAATCAGACAGACAAATTATAACAAAACAAAAACAAATAATATAACATAAATTATAATCATTACAGCATCTTACTTAGGTATTTATCTAAATGATTCTTAAAGCTTCGAACTGAACTACATTGCACTACCTGTGCAGGAAGTTTATTCCATTCATTAACTACACGGTTGTCAAAGTTGTTTCTACCTACTTCCAAATTGAATCTATTTCCGGATAGTTTGAGACCATTGTTTCTTGTCTGATTCTCATTCAATGTGAAAATTTGGTCACTTTTGATGTTGTCAATTCCCTTTAAAATCTTAAAGACCTGTATCAAGTCACCTCTGAGTCTACGCTTTTTTAGGGAAAACAGATTCATGTGCTTAAGTCGATTTTCGTATGATTTATTTTTGATATTTGGAATCAGTTTTGTGGCTCGCCGTTGTACTTTTTCCAGTCTGTCAATGTCTTTAATGAGATTCGGTGACCATACGGAAACAGCATATTCCAAATGTGGACGAACTAACGATTTATATAGCTTGTTAATGAGCGATGGACTTTTGAAATCAAAAGATCGCGCAATCAATCCCAGAATCTTATTTGCTTTCTCAGAGGCTGAAATACACTGCTTGGATGATTTGAGGTCGTTACTGATAATTACGCCGAGATCTTTTTCACTATCCACTTTTGTTAACGAATTTCCAAATAACTTGTAATCGTACTTGCTGTTATTTTTACCTATGTGCATTACCTTGCATTTACTTGTGTTAAATTTCATTAGCCACTTTTCAGACCATTGCTGTAATTGATCTAAATCTTCTTGAATATCTAATTGGTTTGAGTGATCATTTGCCACTCCGCACAGTTTTGTATCATCAGCAAATTTGGAAACAGTAGATTTTAGTCCATGGTCTATATCATTTATATATACTATGAATAGAAGTGGCCCAAGAACGGAACCCTGAGGAACTCCACTCGCAACACTTTTCCATCCAGAAGTTTTTCCATTTAAAACAACTCTCTGTTTTTGACCTTTCAACCAATTACTAGTCCAACCTAATAGGCTACCACTTATTCCATGCAAAGCTAATTTAGTAAGTAGTCTTTCGTGTGGGACGGTATCAAAAGCTTTTGCA
>NC_134789.1:64721180-64731180 GCF_046742065.1 Oratosquilla oratoria
AATACACATATACATATGCATATACATATTTTAGACATATACCTATTCATATACATATACATTTACATAAATATACGTATGTACACGTAAACACATATTTACCAGCTGGAAGACGAACAAGACGACTAAATGGTCAATGGAAAGAAATAACCACGACGAAGGGTAAGAAGGAGGACCTTTTCTTATATCCTACTATCCATGATATTTTACACGGAAACATCAACTCCACAGCTTACAGTATGGTGTGGCCGAGGAGGCGAGACGTATTTGCCCTGGGGCGTCCTTCCAACTTCACCGGATGGACCCCTGGAGGATTTCATTTCATATTTTATCATGTTAGGAAACGTAAACACCTCAGGTGGGAGGCAGCTAAGCTGGAAGAGTTGTTTTCATAACAATAAATGTGATGTAGATATTACGTGAAAGTGTTTACGTATGTGTGTGTGCATATGCATGTGTATGTGTGTATGTGTGTGTGTGTGTGTGTGTGTGTGTGTGTGTGTGTGTGTGTGTGTGTGTGTGTGTGTGTGTGTGTGTGTGTGTGTGTGTGTGTGTGTGTGTGTGTGTGTGTGTGTGTGTGTGTGTGTGTGTGTGTGTGTGTACTGTGTAGACAAAGAAACAGGCACTTTACAACTTTACAGTTCTGTAAGTATTATGGAATAAGTTTTCTTACCATGTAGCATTTTCAAATACATGTGTAAAATAGGATACTTACATAATACTGGATAGTAGATACCTTTCTTACATTATAATAAAAAATCAAAATTGGTTTAAATGTTGTTCGGAGCAGCTAGTGTATTCTTCATTCTCATTTTTCATTGCATGTATTTTGCTTTTAGATTCAAAAATGACATTTATAAGTAAGCAATCCAAATCAGCGGTGGAATCAGCTGGAAAGAAATGGACACGGAATTTTGGCAACAACTACAAAACGCCGTCCAAGCATACCAGAAACGAAAAAGGATATTAGTAAGATCATGTGCAAAATGCCTTTGAACAGGATTAATGTTCGTAGATTTTTGAGGTTGTACGATGAATTCAAACAGCGAGGAGGCCGAATAAGAACAATATTTCAAGAATTGCTGAAGTTTTGTGACAAGCTTACCTTCCCTCTTCTTTCTAATCAGCAAGTTTTGGAAAAGGTTGACAAGAGAGTGAAATTGTTTGAAAAATATAGAAAGCGGTAAAATGAAGTATTTCAAAGAAATGTCACCTATCTTTTCTATATTACAAAGCCGAGTACTGGTGTTGCAGTGAAAACATAGAACTTTACAGAAAACAAATAGAACCAGGAGGCTCAGTGAGATACACGACTGAGAAAGTGGTTCCTATGTCAATGATCCACCCTTCGAAATGGCCAAGAAAATCATCAGAACCGTAAACAACTCAAGTGCGAAAGTTTAGTAGTAGTGAAGAAGAAAATGACAGCACTGTTTCTGATGCTGCAGAAGATTTTCCTCTCATGATATGAAAGTATCACGCAACAAAATCTGCTGCCAAGCTGGTATCAAAAGTACCTTTGTCAACAAAGAAAGCATCAAATGTTCTTCAAAGCTTGGATGAAAAAGGGATAGATGTCCCTACACCATCACAAACGGGAATTTGATGTCGAGTGATCAAATTTACAGAAAGAGTCAAGAACAGGCTGAAAAAGATATATACTGGTGAGAAGGAATTTTGCTTGTATTTTGCAGGGAAGAGAATTGACAATAAAGAATATCAAGTGGTCTGTGTAAAGAATTCTGCAAGAACTCTTCACCTCGGCATTTTGGCTTGTGAAAGCGGATAAGCTGAAGACATCTTTATCCTACTACAAGCCCTACTAGATGAATACAATGTATGGAGGGGTGTCAAAATTATTAATTCCGACACCACAGCAGCCAATACAGGCCACCAAAGGGGGTTGTTGTTAGACTTCAGCGACAGTTAGGACAAAAGGGACTAGAAGAGCCTTAGTTTATTGAATGCCAACATCATATTCTCGACTTGGTTCTACGGCACGTGATGGATTCCTTTTTCTCAACAAAATCACGGTCACCCAGCATCAACTATTATTTCACTGATGTTGTTTTGGCAGGCTATGACAACTTACAAAAAAGCTATTCTGGTATTGAAATTATGCCAGCACGAGAAAACCCTGGATAAAGAGATGACTTCAGGTTTCTTTTTGAACTCTATGAAGCATACAATTACTACCACATGAAAGGAAAATTGCCTCATATAAAATGGCGGAAGCTGCCCTCCCTTCATAGTGCCAGGTGGAATTCACGGGCAATCTTTGGATCTCTCTCTCTCTCTCTCTCTCTCTCTCTCTCTCTCTCTCTCTCTCTCTCTCTCTCTCTCTCTCTCTCTCTCTCTCTCTCTCTCTCCTTCCGAAATGGAGAAATCAGCTGAAAGCTACTTGTGACTTCATCGCAGCTACATGGGCGAAGGCATGGCTCTCATATCAACACTATTTAGAAGACACTTTGAGCTGCATACTGCTATCTATAAATTGAAGTGTGCTAAGGTTTTAGAATGTTTTCCACCCACTGGATAATGAAACAATTACTGCTTGATGTGCCTCGCTCAAATATGGTGGTCGAGCGAGCTGTGAAGCTGATAGAAGAGCTTCACAGAACTTCCAAATCTGACAAATATCTCAACAGCAAGCTCATAAACAGTAGCTCACAAACTTAAAAGCATTTTTCAAGTTTACTTTACGTTATATACATTTGTAAATAGATGCTTTTGTAAATGGCAGAATTTTTTCTTGATACTTCAGCCTACTACAAAATCTCCTTAGGTGCGGGATTTTTTTTTTTTTTTTTCAAATGACAAAAAAAACAAGGGCATTTTTTTTTTTTTTAGTCTATTTCATCCATGTTCTTCTTTCTTTTTTCTAATCTCTGCCTTGTGTTGATAAGCTTATTTAGTTCTACTCGTTTATTTCGTCTCTCCTGATTTTACTCTGCACAGTCCTTATTCTTATTAGGCCATTTGTAACTTTGGAGTATTTGTTTTCTCTAATACTTTTTGTATTTCCTACTTTCTCTGCCGATTCCCTAATGATATTCACTAAATTCAAATTCATTTCTTCGACGTTGTTCTTGTTAGTTCTAAGAGCTTCGAATCAATTTTTAATTTCTAACTCAAATTTCTTATTACTATCCTTAACATTCGCAAGGCTTATCTTCTTTTCTTAAAGCTAGTTTATTTCTCTCGGCTCAGAAACTGACATAGCTATGTAGCCAAATGTAACGTCACTAACTATCACCAACCACGCGCGTCATCCACACACATGCAACATGGTACTCGTCTTTGGCAAGACCTCCAATATTGCAACCTCACTGATTTCCAGATCTCAAAACACGACTAAACGCTACGTAAGATCATAACAAGACGCCCCCTGCAGTGTCATTACATGAGATGACTAATGTCACTAGAAGGACCCATTGAAGCCTCTCTCGTCCCTACCCCAATTACATTACCGTAACGTAATATATATACACCTTATCTAGCCACACCCACCAACCGTACAACTAACCCCTATATAATAGACCTATCACCCATAACTATTGAGTAACACATCTTACATATGGCAACCCACAAAACCTACCCCTCACCCCTTTATTACCGAACGGCTGCGCCGCCAGAGATAGGACTGCCCAGATCACGTACCTGGCTGGAGAACTGCTGAGGTCACCGACCCGGCATATGGACTACCCAGGTCAGGTACCTGACAGGAGGACTGCCGAGGTCACCGACCCGGCATAGGGACTGCCCAGGTCACGTACCTGGAAGGAGGAGTGCCGAGGTCAAGGATCGGCACTAGGAGTGCCTAGGTCACGTACCTAGCACTAGGGCTGCCTAGGTCAAGGACCTAGTTGTACAAAATCTTCGTACTAGACAATAAATCCAAGGCCCACTGAGACTTTACCTCACCCGCTAAATCACCATTACATGTAGCAAAACACATTGTTTTGTTACACTAACATTCTATGGTCACTGTCTATGTTGACTTTATTACCGTAACATTGCTAACGCTCTTGCTCTCATCTCCTAATATTAAGTCTACTTCATTCTTTGTTGTTCCATTTGAACTTCTTCAGATCCATTGACGACCTACACGCATTTGGAAGAAAGTGTTCATTATCCTTATGTTGTAGTTCTCTGCAAAATTAAGTAACATCTCGCCTCTGTCATTTTTTTTTCTTTTTACCAAATCCAAACTTTCCAATGCACAACTCATCTCCCATGTTCTTCCCCACTTTATCATTAAAGTCGCCTATTACCAACGTGTATTTACTTTTTTCTTGGTCCATTACCTGACTTAAATCATCATAGAAGTGCTCAATTTCATCGTCTGAAATCTATGAAGCTGGTGGTGTATGGACTTGAAGTATCTTTAGAGTGTACTTTTACACAGCCTATTCATAATCCAAGCTACCCTGTTTGATAAACTATTGAATTTGACTATGTTACCAGCAACCTCTTGGTTCATCAAGAACCCAACTCCACTAGATTTTTTTTTGTTCTTACCTCTAATATAGAACATGTGGTGATCATCTTCTAATCATATCAGCTTTATTTTCCACTCTTCGGACTTCGTTAAGTCCTACGATGTCCCACTTGATGTTGTCTACTTCTTCCATGAAACTATCCAGGCTCTGGTTATCTGAGATGGTTTTTGCGGTGTAAGTAAAGATCTTCATTTTCTTCATGTTGTTTAATGTGCAAGATATGGATCTGCTTAGACAGTGTTTATCACATTCGTTGACACACTGCACGTAAGCACACAAGGCAATGCGGTTGGACTTTTAGGAGATGATGATCCAAAGGGAACGCTCGGTTTTGTTTTGATTGTGCAATTCATTGTGTTATAAAGTGGTTTTTGGCAACCTCCCTGCCAAGTGGTTTCTCATTAGATATTTCTTCGGTGTCACTTTATTCATTATATTTGATGGAGCCCTATACATCTATAGGGTGCCCAATAGTTCACGCCATCAGGATGATGGTACCTCAGATATGTATGAGGAATTTCCCTGTTCGCCATTTGGGACGTGTCAGTCAGCAGTGGATCCTACGACTGTGTGTGAGATATGTTCTTTGTCTCATGTTTCATACAAAATCTATGCGATATGGGTGACCCTGCAAAGATTTCCTCTCTATCGACATAGGTTTTCTAATCATTAAGATTTTCAAGTTTATCCACCACGTCAAGATATCAACTCTTGGATGATATACATACATACATACACACACACACACACACACACAGACACACACACACACACACACACACACACACACACACACACACACACATACATATATATATATATATATATATATATATATATATATATTCATGTGTGTGAGCGTATGTATATATACATATATGTATATGTATATGTATATGTATATATATATATATATAAATATATGTATATGTATATGTATATATATATATATATATATATATATATATATACTTGCACACGCACTGCACCTGCCCTTGCTTTCCCAAAGCACAAACTTCCTTTCACAACTTACACTGATACGTCCTACACAGGACTTGGCGCAGTCCTCATGCAACACCAAGGCACAGAACTGAGACCAATTGCCTATGTTAGTCATACACTCAACAAACACGAGCAAAATTACACAGTCGCAAACAAAGAAGCATTAGGAGTTATATACGCACTCAAACATTTCAAAGAGATCATGCTTGGTTACAAGATATACATATATACAGATTTTCAACCAATCTTACACCTCTTCAGAGGAAAGAATCTTTTAGGAAAACTTACCCGCTGGTTCTTTACCATACAAGAGCTCATGCCTAGCTTTCATTTTGTTTAAGGAAAAGCAAATCTAGTTGTAGACGCTCTTAGACATCATATTACGACCATCACTCAGAATGCTATTCTAGTAAGTCTTACACAATCGTGCGTTGCCGCAGCGCAGAGATCAGACCCTATTTGGAAACGTGTCAAATACTTCCTCAAATCTGCAGACACAACTGACAGAAAACTTTCCTCCCTATATCGACAAATACATGTTGGTGGATGACATTCTGTATCGCAAAAAAACACTAACAAACAAACATGAACCCAACAGGTCAATGTTTCAACTTGTTGTCCCTACGGATCTCATTCCAGAAGTTTTAAAGTTTATACACGATTCACCTATTGCTCCACACCCTGACAAGGAAAACAGCGTTACACAAGCTAGAGTGCACTATTTCTGGTTAGCCATGACAAAAATATTCACGCGTACATTGACGCTTGCCACCCTTGCGCGATTCACAAAGTTCATACTAGCGGTCATGTTCCAATTCTAGCTTACCCTACACCTTCTAAATCATTCGACACAGTCGCTTTTGATGTTCTTAAGCACTTACACATACCGGAAACCAAGATCTTGTTTGTGTCGACCATTTTCAACGATTCTGTATTATTTTTCCCCGACCAAACGAAACAGTAGACACTCATTGATAAACTCATATGCCCCTTTAAATACACCCAAAAATCTAATTTCTGGCAACTGAACTGAATCTAATAATGATATTCTTTCGTACACTTGTAATTGTTTTCAAATCAAGAAATGCAGCACTACTGCTTATCACTCTAGTTCAAATAGCTTATGATCTTCACCCTTCTTGGGATGAGCATATCCCCATGATTCAAGATTTTATAAACAGTTCCATTAATAGGTCAATATCGGAATCTCCTCATTTTATCCTTTCTGGCTCGGACAGAAGGCTTCCATATGATTTTCTTCTTTTAGAATTACCTCCCATTTACAACTTCAATGATTACGTGAAGGGCTAAGTAGCAAATTTCAATAAACTTAAAAAAAGATACATAGTACTCATCATCTAATTACGAAATGGTCCATTTAAATAACAAATCAGCTAGAGCTTGTACCTTTTGAAATTGGAGACATTGTTTACACCCTTAACCACGCCCCCATCTCGAAAATCTCCCCTAAATTCTCTGGACCCTATCGTATTATTGAACATGGGTCAATGAACAAAGTTAAAAAACTCAGTTTGCATGACCTTACGGAAACCGTCTTGCACAATGATCACATCAAAAGAGTTCCTCATGGCCTCGATATAGCGACCGCTTATTCACAGACCCATATTACCCCCTGCAATAGATGACCATCACCAATCCTCTCAACCAAAACCTCCAGTTCCCTTTCCCTGCTATAATCTTCGACATCGAGCGACAACTTCATAAATGTATATTCTTACCTAGATGAACGGAAATATATTTACTCGTACTTCCTCATGCCCATAAAATTAAGACTATTTCCTTCTATTCATAAGTATTTCCCGATTCCACCATTATTACACCATTTTGGGTATGTATTTTCATGCTAAGGTTCTACAGAAGGCCCTTTTATATGTATATGTATATATATATATATATATATATATATACATACATATATATATATATATATATATATATATATATATATATATGTATGTATGTATATATATATATCTGCTCGAAACCCGGGCGAACATAGTGCAAAGCAAGACGAAAATGAACACATCACGTCCATGTGTTTATGTGTGTGTGTGTGTGTGTGTGTGTGTGTGTGTGTGTGTGTGTGTGTGTGTGTGTGTGTGTGTGTGTGTGTGTGTGTGTGTGTGTGTGTGTGTGTGTGTGTGTGTGTGTGTGTGTGTGTGTGTGTGTGTGTGTGTGTGTGTGTGTGTGTAAATCATGAAGAACCACAGTGCATTGCTGGAATGATTTCGTATTGAAACGACATAATTCGTTAACATCAAACCTGGCATATAATTCGTTAACATCAAATCTGCCATATGACACGCTTCCCTGACATTGATCCCATTCACAGGAATATATCCTCAAGAGACAATATTTGGAACGAGAGACTAATAGGATGTCCATAGAGTCCATAGCTGGAACATGGTGGTCGATCCTGGAAAGGGCCGATTGGAATAGGAAGCGTGTGTATGGGAACCTACTCGATGTCAGTCTTATGCATCTCCTTGAACACCTCAGTGGATCTATCTCTTCGGCAGCATATTTTCTCTAAGGATAGAGGCGCTTTTTTGTTGTTGTTGACAAATTATTCCACCAACTTCTCCTCATTTTCTTTGTCTTTCTGTGCTGATGGTCTTTTTTCCTCCTTATCCTCTTCCTCCTACTCCACCTCTATCTCCTCGTCACCCAGTCCTTTGTCCTTACTCTCGTTATCTTCACCTTCCTTCTTCTCCACCACATCCTTCTCCTTCTCCTCTACCCTCCTTATATAGTCCTTCATATTCAATACTCCTTCTCTTCCTTCTCCTCCTCCTCTTTCTCCTTTTATTGTTTTTCCTTATTTTTTTCTTGTTTTCTAGCCTATTTTTCCTTCTTTACTTCTATCTTCTCCTCATACTCTTCTTTCCATGACATTTCTATCACACGTCCCGTTATTGTTCCTACTATTTCATCTCCTCTCCCTCCTTACCCTTCTACCTCACATCCTCTCCTCGTTCCCCTTTTCACTTCTCTTGCTCCTCATCCTCTTCATTCTCCTCCGCCTTGTCTTTCCCATTTTCGTAATTTTCTATATCTTTTCCTTCTTCGTGCTCTTTCTTCTCTCCCTCCTCTCTTCCTCATACTCCATATCTATACCTCCATCACCCTCCACCTATTCTTCCACTTCTCCTCTTACACACCTCCTCTTCCTCCTCCTCCCTAATTTGTCCCCTCCTCTTTAACCTTCCTCCTCCTCCCTATTATCCTCCCCTTCCTCTCTCACCTCGTCTGTTTGCACGGCACCTCGACCGGGGGAGACATGGGGAATCTAAATCGAGATGGAGGTACAAGCAACGTGAAGGAGGAGGGGGAAAAGGAGGAGGAGGAGGAGGAGGAAGAGAATAAAGAGGAGGAAGAAGAGGAAGAAGAGAGGGTAGTAAGGAGCTAGAGTGCCCTCAAAGACCGAGCATCCCAAGGATTATCAAGTGAAACTTAAAAGTAAGGAGAGAGTTGAGATGATGGGAATGTGTATGCTCACGTGCTGGAGGAGGAAGCTGATGGCACGAGGAAAAGGTGACAAGACTGAAGAAATTATGAAAGAAGGAAGAACGGGAGAGAAAGATGGGGGAGAAGAGAGGTAGAGGAACAGAGAGAAGACAAGAGAGAGGGAAGAGGGTTAAAGAGAGGAAGAATAAACAGGGAGAAAAAGAGGAAAGGAAGAGTGACGATGCAAAGAAGTGAAAAAATGAGAAGAGAAGAAAATAAAGTAACGAAGAAAGAAGGGTAAATATTGAGAAGGGAGGGAAAGAAAGGGAGAAGGAAATACGAAAGGAACAGAGAAAGGGGAAGGGGGGCAGGAGGGAGTGAAAAAGTGAGAAAGTTATGAAGGTAGGAATACCTGGATTGGGTAATTGAATGAATAGGTAAGGGGAGTGATAGGAAGGGTAGAAGAATTTGAGGCAGTAAATTGGGCAAGGGAGACGAGGGAAATTGAGATGAAAGAAGAAAAGAAGTTGACGAAATTATTAAAAAGGTAAATAGAAATGTGAAAGGGAAGCAGAAGCAGTAGATATAGAAAACCAAGGTCAGGATAGCTGGTGATGTAATCGAATGTGGGCTGGTCTCGTATTCACTTAGTTATGGGTTCGAGTGTCGCACCTCCCTTCGATTCTCAGCAGTGATTATTGCCTTCCCCAGCAGTCCAAGCACATAGGGCAATGATGACGGCTTCGGCCGTAGCTACACACCTCATGATGTAGACTCCTTGTAAAAGGAAGTGGAGGTAGAATTAGTGATGTATTTGATGGGTATTTAAGGAAATTAGTGGATAAAAGGGATGAGGAAATAAGGAAAGAGAAGGCAGGTGAAGAGGAAGGGGAATTGAATCAAGGAAATGGAAGGAATATGATTATGTTAGACAATAAACAAGGCGTCTATCCTTGGGATTGATATAGCATCAGAGTCGTGATATCGTGAAAGTAGAAAAGAAAATTATTAAAGAGTGTAGCAGAACG
>NC_134789.1:64743680-64748680 GCF_046742065.1 Oratosquilla oratoria
TATTGAGTTTATCTAGAAAAATATCAAAGGGACCCCAACTCTCATCTCAAAGAGTGAAAATATCATCAACATATCTGAACCAAATCATACCTGGGGGTTTTATTGTTGGAAGAAGAACACTCTCGAAGTATTCCATGTAAAGATTAGCCAGAACAGGAGAAAGGTTAGAACCCATGCTACAGCCAAACTTTTGCCTAAAAAACAAATTTTGAAAGGAAAAAACATTAGTTGACACACAGGTGCGTACAAGAGTAATGATTTTGGGAACTGGAAGAGGGAATTTGTCTTAGCATCAACACAAATGTTCGTAAATAATGAAACAATATCAAGAATTAATAAATTTCGGCCTGAAATATTAATATCCTTGATTTTCTGGATGAAATCTTTTGAATATTTTATAAAAATTTACCCACAAATGGTGATAACAAACCCGCAAGCCATTTAGAAAGTTTGCTAGTGTGTGAACCCCTGTTGGAGATGATGGGCCTTAACGGGGTACCTTCTTTATGTAGCTTGGGGAGGCCGTAAAAATAAGGCAGCTTATGAGTAAAAACTTTAAGTTTAGCGACGTGTTCACTAGTGGTGATCTTACGAACTTGTCTAATAAAAGAAGCAGCCATGTCATTTAGAGGGTTTTTGGTAAGTTTCTCATATGTGTTATGGTCATTCAGAAGATCCATGGCTTTATCAACATACGAGTCTAGATCTAAACAACTACTTACCCCCCTTTATCTGCCTTAATGATAATGATATTACTTTTTTTTCTATTCTTCTATACCCAATTGGTAACGTTTGGGTAAACCATTATTGCCCTTGAAACAATCGGAAATGCTACTCAAAAGCACGCCTTTGAGACATGATAAATCTTCATCATAATTATCATGGGCCAAGAACTTGTCAAAACCTACAAGGAAGTCCATGGCATTGCGTTTTACCGGTTTTAAAGCCAAATTCAAACCAAGGCCTAACACCTATAATTGTGATTTTGAAAGCACTATGCTGGCTGGAAAGATTAACGAAATTCTCCGAAGAGGCAAAGTTAGCCCAAATGCTGCTATTATATAACATTATTATTATTATTATTATTATTATTATTTCTTTTTTTTAAGGATCACTTGTGCTTATCACTTATGACACTGGCTTGTTGGTGTGCTCTGTGTAGAAGTAACTTGAACACTTGCTCATCCCGGCAATGGAAAAGAAGTTTTCAATTGGTGGTCCGAAGACGAAGAAAGGCGTTTTCAAGATCAAATGACGCCAGTTGAATTCGATCCGATAAAAAGACTTTGATATAAGCAGGCAAACTGGAGCCCAATTGTTTGTGCTTGTGAAAACCAAACATGCGTGGGCAAACCAGTTCCGCCAAACAAATGGACGGGAAAGTTTTTTGGTTCTTCCTTTTCTTATTTGCGATCAAGGAAGATTCGAATCTTCTGTAGGGAAGCCTGAGATCGGGGTAGTGATTGAAGATAGTGTTGATTGAAGAAAAAAACTCCATTGTGGTGGATAAATCACTGGTGAGAAATAGAGTAACACATTTGTAAATCACAACTAACACCACAGTCGGACGAAAGAAAGAGTTGAGTTAGCGAAACCATATATTTCGATTGTTAACTGCAACCCTCTTCAGTAGTACAAAGTGGAAGGAGGATACTATCTTAAATAGTAACCTCTTACAAAAGAAAGGGAACTTGGAAAAGAATAAATATCACTACCCTAATCTTATGTGACCTAAGGATGACATGAGGTCGGGTCAGGGGAAGGGGGGGGGAACTTGTTGACAATTTGTTTGGTGATGAATAAACCTGATGTTATATCTGGGGTTCATTGACCATTAGAAATATTCTTTGTGGGCAAATATTCAATTAATGTGGATTCTATCATTTTCCCTCTGAACCCACAACCTGATTGGGGTAGTGATATTTATTCTTTTCTAAGTTCCCTCTCTTTTGTAAGAAGTTTCTATTTAAGATAGCAGCCTCCTTCCACTTAATGATACTAAAGAGGATTGCAGTTAGAAATCGAAATATATGATTTTGCTTACTCAACTCTTTCCTTCGTCCGACTGTGGTGTTAGTTGTGATATCTATATATACATATATATATATATATGTATATATATATATGTATATATATATATGTGTATATATATATATATATGTATGTAAATGTGTATATATATATATGTATACATGTATGTAAATGTGTATACATGTATGTGTATATATATATATATATATATATATATATAATAAGTAACAAAAATTAAGATAAAGAATACAATAGAATAGAATAGTATAAAATAGGATAACGTATTCCTTATAGAATATCACGAGATAAAATTATTGAAGTAGAAATACATTAAATCAAACAAATTCTTAAGATATATCTGCTGTGATTAGATTTCTTATTATTCAATAAATTATTTGATATTTATGTTTCTCCTCTTTACCAAGCTCACTTCTTTGCAACCTTTCCTATGATTTGTTATTCATATTCAGTGGGGTATTTGTGGCTCGCCACTGTACCATTCCTAATTGAAGAATGTCATCATACCAAATGGGCTAGGAGACCAGTTCCAATTTGTGACGTTCTTTATATAGGCCTACTTGCCTCTAGCTGGGGATAGCTAATTTTCTTCAGCTGAAGAACTTCCCCGAAGTGGAAGAGAGAGTGATACTAATTGAAGAATGTCATCATAGCAAATGGGCTAGGAGACCAGTTCCAACTTGTGACGTTCTTTAGATACTTGCTTCTAGCTGGGGATAGTTCATTTTCTTCAGCTAAAGAACTTCCCCGAAGTGGAAGAGAGAGTGGAGAACTCGCATCATCAATAAAAAAAAATGACTGAGTACATTGAAGGCAATGACATGATAATTTGAATATTAAATACTTGTCATCTCGACTCCTGAGGGAAAAAAAACTGAATCAAATAATTTTTCGGATTTATGAGTAGATGAGTACATGAAGCTAAAGGCTTTCATGGATACGAGAAAAGAGTTTCAGAAGTAGGGAATTGTTTTTAGAAAGTAGGGAGTAGGAGGAGGAGAAGGAGGAGGAGGAAGAGGAGGAGTAGAAGGCGAAGGGGGAGGAGGAGGAAGTACCTTCCTCGGTGCTAACAAGAGGAATATGTACAGAAACTTGATTTTTTTTAGACATTTGAACTGAGACCTCCCACAGGGGTGCTCTGTCTGTTTACTGAGTTTATTTACTCAGTTTTATAGCACCAAGGGACTGGGGCGGAGGAGATGAAGACTTGGTGAGGGAGAGAGGGAAAGGAAGAGGGTAGAAGGAAATAGTAGACTGGATATGGTAGTGACGAGGGAAGGGAAAGGAAAGAAAAGGATACGAGGAGAGGGAATGCTAAGAAAGGAACGGGATAGGAAAAGGAAACGGGGTAAGGAGAGGAGATGAAGCCTTGGTGAGGGAGAGAGCGAAAGGAAGAGGGTAGAAGGAAATAGTAGACTGGATAAGGTAGTGACGAGGGAAGGGAAAGGAAAGAAAAGGAGATGAGGAGAGGGAATGCTAGGAAAGGAACGGGGTAGGAAAAGGAAACGGAGTAAGGAGAGGAAATGGAAGGGTGGAGGGGACATAAAGGAAAGTAAGGGGCTGAGAAGGCAAGGAAGAGAGGGAAAAGGCAAGGGTAGGGAAGGGAAAATAGGTTAGCAAGGGAGGGGAGTTGATGGGCGAAGGAAGGAAGAGGGGCGAAAGAAGGAAGGGGAGGAAGAGAAGAAAAGAAAGAGGAAGAGAATATGAGAGTGGAGAAGGGGAGGGGGAGGGGGAGGGGGGAGGAGAGGTGAGAAAAAATGGTGAGGGAATGTGAGAAAAGGGAAATTTGCAGAAGGAAAGGAAGAAAAGTGAAATGAGTTAAGGAGAATAAAGGAAGGAGATGGGGGGGAAGGGGATAAGGGATGGGAGATAGGAGATGAGTGAGGGACTGGAGGAAGGGAGAGGAGATGAGAAGGAAGGTGAGGACAACGTAAATGGAAAAGAAGTACGAGAATCTACAAGAGGTTAAAGATAACAAAAGGGAAATTGATGGGAAGTGGAAGGGGGAGGAGGAAAGAATAAAGGAGAAAGATTAGAGGATGAATAGGAGAAGTGAGTGGGGACATAATAGGGAGAAGGTAAGGATCAAGGGAAAATGTATAAGGTTAAGGAAAGAGTTGTGCAGTCCTAGTACACCTGAAACAAAACAAGCAGGAGCAGAAGGGAAGAGAATGAGGGATTTGTATAACGATAAGAATTTGTCTCAAAGGGAAAGGGGAAGGAAGGAAAGGGAAGGGAAGGCGAGGGAAGGGAAGGGATGGGAAGGGAAGGGAAGGGAAGGGAAGGGAAGGGAAGGGAAGGGAAGGCGAGGGAAGGGAAGGGAAGGGAAGGCGAGGGAAGGGAAGGGAAGGCGAGGGAAGGGAAGGGAAGGGAGGGAAGGGAAGGGAAGGAAGGGAAGGGAAGGGAAGGGAAGGGAAGGGAAGGGAAGAGGGAAGGGAAGGGAAGGGAAGGGAAGGGAAGGGAAGGGATGGGAAGGGAAGGGAAGGAAGGGAAGGGAAGGGAAGGGAAGGGAAGAGAGGGAAGGAGAGGGAATAGAGGGGAAGGGAAGGGAAGGGAAGAGAAGGGAAGGGAAGGGAAGGAAGGGAAGGGAAGGGAAGGGAAGGGAAGGGAAGGGAAGGGAAGGGACGGGAAGGCAGGGAAGGGGAGGGAAGGGACGGGGAGGGAAGGGAAGGGAAGGGAAGGGAAGGGAAGGGAAGGGAAGGGAAGGGAAGGGAAGGGAAGGGAAGGGAAGGGAAGGGAAGGGAAGGGAAGGGAAGGGAAGGGAAGGAAAGGGAAGGGAAGGGAAGGGAAGGGAAGGGAAGGGAAGGGAAGGGAAGGGAAGGGAAGGGAAGGGAAGGGAAGGGAAGGGAAGGGAAGGGAAGGGAAGGGAAGGGAAGGGAAGGGAAGGGAAGGAAGGGAAGGAAAAGAAGGAAGGGAAGGAAAAGAAGGGAAGAAAAAGGGAAGGGAAGGGA
>NC_134789.1:64763680-64768680 GCF_046742065.1 Oratosquilla oratoria
AAAAGAACACCTGAGGAGGAGAGGAGGAGAGGAGGGGAGGAAGGGGTAGGGGTAGGGGTGGGGGTTAGAATGATACAGGAGTTTTCAACCATTCCAAATTATAAAAGTCACTGGTCCTGTTCATGATAATGGACGGATGATTTTATTCATCTGATATTGAGAACTGTGATGTGAAACGGGTCTTCATTGTCTTAATCAATTGTGGCCGTTCTTTTAAAACATTTTGTCATGTCTGGCGAACTCTTTCTAATATTGGTACGTAGAATATCACTAACTTCATTTGTTATACATAAAAAATTACTACTATGATTTACGAATAAGCAGATGGACTTAACTAGAAGTCCAGGTAATATTTTATTTTTTACAGGTAGAAAGTGCTCGCCAGGTCTGGTAAAAAGTTTAAAAGTATCTCTTAAGTCTCTCAAACTACATGAGATAATCTGTCCTTACTCAGAACATAATCAGTAAGTATGTCATTGCCTCCAAGGGCTTTAAAGGGAGCAGATGGACTTAACTAGAAGTCCAGGTAATATTTAATTTTTTACAGGTAGAAAGTGTTCGCCAGGTCTGGTAAAAAGTTTAAAAATGTCTCTTAAGTATCTCAAACTACATGAGATAATCTGTCCTCACTCAGAACATAATCAGTATGTCATTGTTTCCAAGGGCTTTAAAGGGAGCTTGAAGAGAAGAAGGTAGAAAGAGGATGGAAGAATAGAACGAGAGAAGAATGCACGGATATGTGGAGAAGAAAGTGGTTGAGGAGATGTACGAGAGAGGAGAGATCTGTCAGACAAAACTTTGTATCCATGTCACAGGCGTGGGATTAGTCTTTGGTGTGGACGTCAGGAAGATGGAAGCGGAGATGTTGATGGAGATTGTAACCGAAGAAGGTTTAAAAAAGGATGTGGTATTAGCGGTGGTTGTGGTGACTATGGTGGTGGAGGTTCAGGAAGTGGTGATTGTGGTGATAATGGTCTCTCACTCTGCCCATAGAACAATATAAACTCTCTTCTCTAAGAGACTCATAAACCAGACCGTTGGCCGTGGCCGGCTATATGGGGACCGCGGGTCTCCTGCAGGAGAGACCTGGGGCAACAGATTGATTAATTGATCCATATATTAGGTAAATGGGCTGAGGAGTCCGTTGACTCTTCGTATAACCCTGAGTTCCACATCTTGGGAAGAAGAATTTGTGTAGCTCTTTCCTGAACAATATTTATTGAACGTGTCAGCAAGCTGAGAGGGCTAAGTGCAGCTACATTAATCGTTTGGTGCCTGCCGTCGTCCCCAGACTGCAGTGCAATACATTTAAACAAACGCAATCTCACAAGAGCCCAGGCTGGCACTCCCATTCCATGGCACTGACTAACACTAACTTTCATTCCCTCACACTAACACTAGCAATCTCTCTCTAACAAACGTTTGGTGGTTGTGTGAGTAGGACACCGGAGAGGGTCGTTTCCCTTTTGATAAACTTCAGGTATCATAAAGACCCTTACCAATTTCTGAAGGTGGAGCCACAACAGGCTCGATCTCCTGCCCGGTGTCAAAATCTATATTCCCTTCGCCCACTCCTCCTCCCTCTTCATACAAGCCTATAATATAAAAAATATACGCATACTAATATGACAAAGACAACAGGCCAAAGTTTCTCTCCAGAGAGATCTATGAGAGGACTTGACAACTGTTACTGATTACTATGAGCTGTGAATCTTGCAAAAAAAAAAAAAAAAAAAAAAAAATCAAGCCATCAGTTATTGTCAACTGGCGCTACCAAATTTCAGTAATCATTTCCTAGCATTGACACCAATAACCACTAACACTAGTAACTGCATCTTGATATAATTCTAAAGTAACACTGATAACACAAACCTCTGATATTACAGAATTATAATATTTCATGTATATATATATATATACATATATATATATATGTATATATATATATATACACATGAGGATGTGAAAGACATCCTGACAGCTTGTAAAGGGAAGTAGAGGGAAACACACAAGTAGAACAGGAGTTTATTCCTTGACTAGTTTCGCACAGTGATGCTTCTTCAGAAAGAATGGTTTTGCATTACAGAATAACTGGTATTAAATACAAAAAATATTAGGAGAAAGAGGGTACAAGGGAAGGTCACTTCCTATTCATGGTGGCACGAAATCGTGCGGGTTGGTCGGACTGGCGCTCCGTGTGGTGCTACGAGTGAACAGATGTCCTGTTGTTTTCCACTCAGTTGCTGCATGTAGTGCTGTTATCTTTGATAATTTAATATCTCCTATTCTATTATTTGTGCATTTATTTGTGGCTATGTATATGGCTTCTACCATTTTCTTCTGTATATATATATATATATATATATATATATATATATATATATATATATATATAATAGATCATCGAGACTAAGGTGGCTTGGTCACATTCTCAGATCCAGACCAGACAGATTTCCTTCTCGTGTTTTCACCGAGAATATAGTGGGCAGGAGACCCCAAGGACGCCCCCTTACTAGATGGAAGAATGTGGCGGAGAACGACTTGCGAGCCCTGAACGTCGATCCCAACGCTATAGAGATGTTAGCAGCAGATCGGAAAGTCTGGAGGCATGTTTATATATATATATATATATATATATACATATATATATATATATATATATGTATATATATTATATATATGTATATATGTATATATATATATATATATGCATATATATATATATACATATATATTATTCATTGGTATCTGGGGCTTATATGTTCTAAAGTACTGCTTTGACTCTTATATTCGAAACCAGTAAGTCTGTAATACGTTCAGATGGCCTTAATGTCTTTTCTTTTGGTACCTGGTATCATGTACACACATATAAGGTCCTCAAGGATAAAAGGAGGAAAACGTTGGAACCCAAAAAAATCTGAGCCAAGGAAGGCTGGTAAGGAGACACTGAGGTGGAAGGTAAGGGGAAGGAAATGAAGTAAGGGAAAGGAAGGAAGGATGGTGAAGAAACGGAGGAAGGAAGTTGGTAGAAAGGAGAAAATAATGGAAGAAAGTAGAGAAAGAAGAAAACAAGAGAGCAAAATATATTAGAAAGTAAAAAAAAGGTAAAGAGAAGGAAGGAAGCTGGTGAGGAAGCAACAAAATATCAATGAAGCAAGAAATCAAAAGAAAAAAACAAACAAATTAATATCAACAAAAGGAAGAGCGGTATAGTATATCGCAATTCCATTAGATACAAAATCGTAAGGGATACTTTGACAACATGGAAAAGGAAAAAGAAGTAATGGGAGATCATAAAAGGAGTTCCTATGTCATAATTACCTCCTCGATGTCGCAAAAACATCAGACAAGATAAGATTTTTTTTTACAAATCTAATATTTTGGCAAGTTATTTCATGAATATCAATAATAGAAAGAAAGAGAGAGAGAGAGAGAGAGAGAGAGAGAGAGAGAGAGAGAGAGAGAGAGAGAGAGAGAGAGAGAGAGAGAGAGAGAGAGAGAGAGAGAGAGAGAGAGAGAGAGAGAGAGAGAGAGAGAGAGAGAGAGAGAGAGAGAGAGAGAGAGAGAGAGAGAGAGAGAGTGAGTGAGTGAGTGAGTGAGTGAGTGAGTGAGAGAGAGAGAGAGCGAGAGAGAGACCATTCATGAAAAAAAAATTCAGTAGATAGCTTAAAAAGACTTTTTATGGAAATAATGAAAACAAATCCTATGAATGAAACTTAAGAGAATGAATAGATAGTAAGAGGAATGATGAAATGTTGTTTAGGCTTTCTTCTACCTCGTTGCTGGAATATAAACGTGCATTTAATTTTGTCACTACCGTTTTGTCGACATTTCATTTACTTATCTATTTAGCTATTAATTCATTTAATTACTTATTTATTTATTTATTTATTTACTTACTTATATATTTATTTTTATTCATTTATTCTTTTACTTATCTGTTTATTTTCTTTTATTTATCTATACATCTATCCATTTCTATATATATATATATCTGCTTATAATATTTGTATATCTCTATTGATATATTTATTTTTCTACTATCGATTTCATTATCTATTCATCTACCTATCCAATTTTGGTCAACAAATCATTCCTATTCACAATGTTTCCCTTCATTCTCTTTCATCATAATTTTTAATACGTTTTTCCATATTTTCTCCTCCATTCCCTCCCCCCTTACCTTTGCTTCTTCCCCTCTCTCTCCATTTTCCATTCTTCCTTTCCTACCTCCAGTAGTTTTGTAATTAAACCAAAAATAGATTTCCAATTTGGATTGGTCCACTCCTCACGGCCTCTCGTTTGAAAGGGCATCGATCTAATTGGTGCTGGCCTTCCTCGCTCATTCCTCAAAGGATTCTCTTTCTAAGTACCTGAAGGACGCCTTAGCTTCGTACTCTGAGTACTGGTCCTATACTCGGGACATGCATACTGTAGGACGTGGGTTCGAATCCCATGCGCAAGAGTGGTTAGTGCTTATTTCCAAAAGCATCCCGTGCAATATCTTCGCTTTAAATGATAAGCGGTTTATATCAAACTAGATTTTCATTTCGACTTTTAATGCGATCTCTGAACGTTCTAATTCTATTCTAATGTATAGTCACCTTATGATTCTCCCTGAATTAACAAAGCCGTGCATTGAAAATCAGTTATAGACGTTCAAATCCTACAAAGGTTGATTGGAATAAGATTAAACATACAATATTTAGAACTTCACCAAGTTAAACGAATAAAAAAAAAAACATATATTCGTTACGAATACCAGCCTTTATGATTTTGAAATAAATTGATGACATTGCAATTAAAAATATTTTCGCATTTATCATAAACCGGAATAGAAATAATGACTACATTCCCTGGATGTAGATGTATTGGTTATTGTGCCTCTTAATTGGTTATCATGTGTCTGTCAATTGTTTATAATGCTTTCCTTGATTTATTTGATTAATTTTATTTCATTTGGTTTCATTTCTCATAATTTAATTTCATTCTTTTATCTA
>NC_134789.1:64773680-64793680 GCF_046742065.1 Oratosquilla oratoria
CTACCTAAGATTTGGGGATGAGATTCTTATTTCAGAAAGAGCAGAAGACTTGCAAGATATACTTAGTGATCTGAACAAGAAAAGTCTAAAAGTAGGTTTAAAAATTAATAAGAGTAAAACCAACGTAATTTTCAACACAAAAGTTCAAAGTAAAGAGATTATAATTGATAGTGAGAGTCTTGAAAAAGTTGAAATGTATAATCATCTAGGTCATATTGTGAAAGTGATCAAAGATCATGATAATAAAATAAAAATACGTAATATAATTGATTGGAAAGTGTTTGGCAAGTATGATAAGATCGTGACAGCCTCTACCTCTATATCTGAAAAGTAAAGTTTACAATCAATGTACTGTGGCAGCAATAATCTACGGATGTGAGACTTGGAAACTGACGAAGGCGATGAAGACAAAGTCAAGAACTGCACAGAAGAGAATGAAGAGATCAATGGTTTAAATAACGCTGAGAGACCGAGAGAAAGTTGGGTGAGAGATCAGACTAGAGTCAAAGATGTTGTGGAGGCAGTAAAAGAGAGGATGTGGAATTGGGCAGGTAAAGTGGTGCGAACGACTGATGAGCGATGAAGCAAGTGTGATACTGAGTGGACGCCACGAGATGGGTAACGTGGAAGAAGGAGACCAGACAAAAGGTGGAGAGACGAGATAGAGAAGTTTCCAGGAGTGACGTGGCAGACCTTGAAGCGGTCGTTTGAATCATGGAATGCTATGAGGCCTTTGTTCAGCAGTGGACTCAGATTTTTGGTTGATTTTGTATATATATATATATATATATATATATATATATATATATGTATATATATATGTATGTATATATATATACATATATACATATACATATATATATATATATACATATATATATATACACATACATACACACATATACATGCACACACACACACATGTATATTATATATATATATATATATATATATATATATATATATATATATATATATATATATATATACATGACACAATTGAATAGACACAAAGATAAATCGTTTAATTGATTAAACAAGCGACTGATACAATTAAAGTGCTTATAAATGGTCACAATGTGAACTACTAATATTTGGTTGACATCCCCATTGCTTTTTTCAATGCAAGGATCCTTCTAGGCATGCTAGTGATTAGTTCACGATTATCATATTGAGGGATTTCTTGCCATGTTTCCCGTAGTAATCCTAAGAGTTCGGGCTTTGAAGATGGCTTCCTGTTCTTTTTGCGAAGTTGTCGGTCTAATATGCCGCAGAAGTGTTCTATAGGATTCATATCCGGGGACTGACTTGGCCATGGAAATTTCCTGATCCCATTTTGGCTCAACCAATTTTGTGTTGCATAAACAGTGTGAAAAGTAGCTTTACCATCTATAAATCGGAAGTCATTTTTACTCGTTCTACCACTGGAGAAAATTAGAATGAGTCCTTTCTTTAATATAGAAACATATTTGCTGAATTGATGTTTCCTTGACACTCCACAAGCTCTGATCAACCATCACTCCAAATTGCACCCCACACTATTATTAAAATGCTCCCATGTTTCATTGTTACAGTCTTTTGAGGTCAAAATCTTCACTCCAGAGTCTCCAGACCTACACTCCTCCACTGTCAGAAAATAATGTGAATCGTGACTCATCGGAGAAAATGACAGTGCTCCAAATGACCATTGGTCTCTTCACCATCCCAACAGCCCAATCCTTTCTGCGCTTGATATTGGCTGGACGTAGGAGTGGTTGCTTTCTTACAGCTCTGCCATAGTAACCTAGCTTGTGGAGATACCTGAAAGTTGTTATAGGACTGACATCAGATTGTGCTGATATGTCAGAGGCCTTGCAACGTGGATCCTCTTCGACATGTCTTTTGACAGGACACAAGGTTCTTTCTGAGAGCCCGAGGCGACCTGAATGAGGTTTTGTGCCCTTGTTGCCGTCTCTGCTGAATTCTACAATCACTCTATTAACAATAGAAAGGGGTATTGACAGGTTTTGCGCTGACTAAGTCCCCTATCTTGTTGACCCACAATACAACCTCGCTGAAATTCATATAGGTCTACTGATTCTTTGGTTCGTGGCATGCTTGATTAATCTTGTATGTAATCTGAAACATAGGCATTAAATAAGAGCCGAATGCATTTTTCTTGGTGTCTATTCAATTCTGTGATGTGTATATATATAAATGTATACACACACACACACACACACACACAAACACACACACACACACACACACACACACACACACACACACACACACACACATATATATATATATATATATATTTATATATATGTATGTATGTATGTATGTATATAGTCATATGGTATGTATTATTTCAGTGAAGATATCAATTGAAAGGAGATGAATCCAGGAGTTTATCAAAGGGATTGTAGTCTCGAGAATGTTCAATTTTTGGTCTTTATTGCGAACAAAGGTTTATGAAGGATCATCCACGTCGTCCTTGATTGGGTGAATCTACCTCTATATCCATATAGGATTACATTATATCACTCATTTTTACAAGGATCGTAAGGCCTTGGTGTGTTCGTGGTCATTTTATCGATAACAGCGTCTAAATCTGCTGATCATCAACTCTTAGTATTACATCAGCCTATGTTTAGCAATGCACTTTGACAGGTGATATTTGGATATTGGAATATTCTGTCTGAATGTGAGATATTATGATTACAAAGGATTACAAAGGCGGAGCATGCCGACAGGAGAACTTTTGGTCCATATCTAGGTCGGATGCGAAAAAAATCATAATGATAATAAATGAATAAATAAAGACTATCATAATGTAAATAACAAATAAAATACATAAATAAATGTATAGGTATAGTTAAATGATAAACAGGTAAATAGCAAATAATAATAAATTGACATATAACTGATAATAAATGAGAATCAAACAGACAAATAATAACAAAACAAAAACAAATAGCATAAGATGAATGATAACACTGGCCTGCGAAGTTTCAAAGGTAAAGCATCTGATAACTGATTCTAGGGTAATTTGCTATGCAGAATCTAAAAATCACACTCATTTTGTTCAATCAGGTCACGTTTTTGAGATACGAGGCGGTAAAAATAATTAAAAACGCCATTTAGTGCTATTTATTCCCTTTAATTTTGGAAAAAAATTCTTGACAAAAGAAATAATTTTTTTCTTGCATAGTTCAGAAGATAAAGAGGATATATTACAGAAAATCTAATTATGGATGAAGGGCCTTTTCAGTGACTTTCTCCTGTGTTGGGCAGCCACCACGTCTCGTTTCAAACACCAACAGTAGTCCGCAAGAAAGTTCACATCCCACCGGCCTTGGTAGAGTTCTTCCATGACACGAATATCCTGGTGGAAACGTTCTCCCTGTTCCTCACTGAAATCACCACAGTTCTGAGGGAAATAGTCTAAGTGGGACCGTAGAAAGTGCATTTTGACTGACATGCAAGCCCCTAATTTTTTATAGCTGTTCAAGAGCTCATCGACTTCTTTCTCGTATTCTGCCCTTCGGTTATTTCCTAGAAAGTTTCTTATCACTGACTTAAGCGACCACCAAACGGACAGCTCAGCTGCATTCAGTGCATCGTCAAACATTGAGTCCTTCATAAGTTCCCTTATCTGAGGCCCATCAAAGATGCCAGCCTTAAGCTTTTCCAGACTGATCCGAGGAAACTTCTGCTGAAGAAAAGTAAATCCCATGCCGTCCTTGTCCATTGCCTTCACAAAGTTCTTCATCAGTCCCAGTTTGATATGTAAAGGTGGGAGTAAGACCTTGTTTGGTTCAACAAGAGAACGAGCCTGAACATTGTGTGAACCAGGTTCCAAACGTTGTCGTGGTGGCCATTCTTGTCTGACAAAATGTTGATCATCAGCCCGACTATCCCACAAAGACAAAAAGCATGGATACTTTGTGTACCCACCATGTAGTCCCAAAACCAATCCAACTACCTTAAGATCTCCACAGATCAACCAACCATGGTCATTGTAGTTCAGAGCAGACAGTAGCTGATCCATGTTGTCATGAGTTTCTTTCATTTGCACCGAATGACCGATTGGAATTGAAGAGTATTTATTTCCGTTGTGAAGGAGGACTGCCTGGACTCCATTCAGTAGCAACATAGTCCAGTCCCATTGATTGAATCAAACCAGCAATGTTGTTGCAGTAAACTAATGACGAGTCCTTCTGGGTTGTGAAGAACTGTCTAAATTCTCTTTCACGCTCTCGGTACCAAAAGAATGTTGTCTCAGGTGCTAGCAAATTTTTCTCACGAAGACGAGAACCCAGAAGCTGTGCTGATTCCTTTGATAGGTTTAGATCCCGTGTCAGGTCATTGAGATCTGCTTGTGTTAGAGGTACTGGCTGGTCATTCTCTTCTGGCATGTATTCTCCACCCTCTGCCCTGTCTAGTGCGTTATCAGATTCCGATTCAGAGCTAGATTCCATTGCAACATCTGGCTCGGGAACGGGCAGGCCTGGACCATGAGGGACTGGTCGTATGGCAGACGGAACATTAGGATACTGAATACAATGCTTGTTCTTGCAGTTGACTCCTTTAAGATTAGTCATGCAGAAATAGCAGTCTGACACATGATCTTTACCCTCTCTCCAAACCATTGGAACAGCGAATGACATACTCTTCCTTTTTTTATTTCTCCAATCACGCAAGTTCTCGACACATGTTTTGCAGCTAACATGGGGTGCAAATGGCTTGTCCTGGTCCCCAAGCTTAACTCCAAAGTAAGCATAATATGCCTTCTTCACAAAATCAGTTATATTTGCTAGTCGACGAGGAAGAATCACATTACCACATATGTAGCAGAACCTATCAGGATGATTTGTGCATTTGCGTTCCATTTTCTGTCAATCTAAGATACGCGTCCAAAATAGAAACACAAGAAGCACAGATTCTTGTAAAAAGCACAGATTGGAGATCACACTTTTCTAAACCATTTTCAGTTTCAGTGTTGTCAATGCAGTTTGTCAATGTAGTCAATGCAGTTTCAGTTTCAGATTCGGTTTCAGTTTCCTGAAAGTAAACAAAAACATCTTTAGGTTTTAGTATCAGTTTCGGGGTGCTACAGTATAATTTTTATGCAAAAAAAGAATAAGAATAGGCTATACCTGCAGCCTCGTTTTCCTTATACTTAGTACTATACAAGGCCCAAAAGTCGCACTTCTCATATCTCAAAAATTAGACCTGATCCAAGGACATGGATGGCATTTTTGGATTCAGCGCACCAAAAAACCTATAAATCACTTGAAAAACCTTCGACCTTTGAAAAAACAAAACAAATAAAAAACAAACGCAGGCCAGTGTAATCATTACAGCATCTTGCTTAGGTGTTTATCTAAATGATTCTTAAAGCTTCGAACTGAACTACAATTCATTGCCTCTGCATTAAGGTTATTTTTATCAACTACACGGTTGGCGAAGTTGTTTCTACCCACTTCCAATTTGAATCTATTTCCGGACAGTTTGAGACCCTTGTTTCTTGTCGGATTCCCATTCAGTGTGAAAATGTTGTCACTTTTGATGTTGTCAATTCCCTTTAGAATTTCAAAGACCTGTATCAAGTCATTTCTGAGCCTACGCTTTCTTTGAGGGAAAACAGATTCATATGTTTTGGTCGATTTTCGTATGATTTATTTTTGATATTTGGAATCAGTTTTGTGGCTCGCCGTTGTACTTTTCCTGTCTGTCAATGTCTTTAATGAGATTCAGTGACCATACGGAAACAGCATATTCCAAATGTGGACGAACTAACGATTTATATAGCTTGTTAATGAGTGATGGACTTTTAAAGTCAAAAGATCGCGCAATCAGTCCTAGAATCTTATTTGCTTTCTCAGAGGCTGAAATACACTGCTTGGATGATTTGAGATTGTTACTAATAATTATGCCGAGACCTTTTTCACAATACAATTTTTAAAACGAATTTCCAAATAACATGTAATCGTACTTACAGTTACTTTTAACTATGTGCATTAACTTGAATTTACTTGCGTTAAATTTCATTAGCCACATTTCACACCACTGCTGTATTTTATCTAAATCTTCTTGAATATCTAATTGGTATAAGTGATCATTTGCCATTCCGCACAGTTTTGTATCATCAGTAAATTTGGAAACAGATTTTAGTCCGTAGTCTATATCATTTATATATACTATGAATAGAAGTGACTCAAGAACGGAACCCTGAGGAACTCCACTCGTAAAATTTTTCAATCTAAAAGTTTTCTCATCTAGAACAACTCTCTGTTTTCGATCATTTGATCAATTTCTAGTCCAACTTAATAGGCTACCACTTATTCCGTGTGAAACTAATTTAGTAAGTAGTCTTTCGTGTGGGACGGTATCAAAAGCTTTTGCAAAGTCTAGATATATTAAATCTATATTGTTTCTTTTGTCATAATTCGAGATAACTGTTTTGTAGAATTCGAGTAAGTTAGTCACGGAAGAACGGTTCCGTCTGAAACCGTGCTGGCTTTCATTTATCAAACGATTACTTTCTAAATGATGTTCGATAGGATCTCTGATGATAGTTTCCATTATTTTTCCTACGAATTAAATCATACTTATAGGCCTGGAGTTATTTGGTTTCTTTTTGTCACCTTTTTTGAATATGGGAGTAATATTAGCTAGCTTCCATTCTCTTGGGATATCGGATATGATGGATTTCTTGAAAATAATTTCTAATGGAACAATAACCTCATTTTTCATTTCCTTTAAGATTCTTGAAATGAGTAAAATACAAATACAAAGGTATGTTATTATTACTGTTGTTGGTGCTGTTGTATAATCTCTATTGAAGGATTCACTTTAGTAAGCACCCTGATATTCTATTCGCTCATTAACCTATTCGATGCCTAGAGGGTGTTTCGAAGATGAATAACATAGTTTGGTTAGAGGAAGATTAAGAACGAGAGTGTCAATCGGTACGGGAGTTGATCAAAATAGAAATATATCCTCTTTCCAGTTGAAGGGGTCCCATAACGTTGAATGAAATAGCCTGATGGAACCCGGGATAGAAGTAAAAGGACTGCACAATACGACAGGAGACAAAAGACATTATCAAACCCATTTTCTCTATTAACCTTGTACTTTCATCCTCTTCTCCCTCGGCCCATAACATCCAACCACCTTCCTATCCCCTCCCTAATCCTCCTCCTTCCTCCCCGAGTCAACCCACCTCCCTGTCCCATGCACTTGGAATGCGGGTGGCTGCTAGGACTATTGCAAAGAGATCTTAGTGTTTTGTTAATTGTGCGATCAGTAAGGGCCTTTGCAATTGCAAGAACGGTTAGGGGCTTGGAAATTGCTTCGGCTTGGATGATTATCCGCGTTCCCTTTGCTTTGGCCCCACGGACCATTTGCGCAAGTCTGCACTGAGTGTAAATGCATTTGTAATTGTATGTACATTTGTGTATGTGTTCATGTGTGTGTGTGTGTGTGTGTGTGTGTATGTATGTATGTTTTGTTTTGTTATCATTTGTCTGTCTGATTTTCATTTATTATTAGTTATATGTCAATTTATTATTATTTACTATTTACCTGTTTGTTTATTATTTAACTATACCTATGCATTTATTTATGTATTTTATTTGTTATTTACATTATTATAGTTTTTATTTATTGTTTTATTATTAATATGATTTTTTTTTCGCATCCGACCTAGATATGGATCAAAAGGTCTCCTGTTGGCATGCTCCGCCTTTGTAATCCTTTGTAATGTATGTATGTATGTATGTATGTATGTATGTATGTATGTATGTATGTATGTATGTATGTATGTATGTATGTATGTATGTATGTATGTATGTATGTATGTATGTATGTATGTATGTATGTATGTATGTTAAATCTGATAGTGTAGGTGCCATGTTGGTAGCCGCTCTATGGATTCTTTCTAATTTTTTTGATATATTTCTTTGTGCTAAATGCCCACAATGATGAAGCATATTCTAGTTTCGGTATTACTAATGCAACACTTAGTTTCTTAACCATCTCTTCATCCATGTAGTCGAAGGCCACTTTCATAGATTTTAACAAATTGTAAGTCTCTCCAAATACCTTGTTTACATGTTTGTCAGGAGTCAAGTCACTTGAGACGATTACTCCCAGGTGTGTGTGTGTCTCTCTCTCTCTCTCTCTCTCTCTCTCTCTCTCTCTCTCTCTCTCTCTCTCTCTCTCTCTCTCTCTCTCTCTCTCTCTCTCTCTCTCTCTCTCTCTCTCTCTCTCTCTCTCTCTCTCTCTCTCTCTCTCTCTCTCTCTCTCTCTCTCTCTCTCTCTCTCTCTCTCTCTCTCTCTCTCTCTCTCTCTCTCTCTCTCTCTCTCTCTCCCTGTGTGTGTGTGTGTGTGTGTGTGTGTGTGTGTGTGTGTGTGTGTGTGTGTGTGTGTGTGTGTGTGTGTGTGTGTGTGTGTGTGTGTGTGTGTGTGTGTGTGTGTGTGTGTGTGCGTGCGTGCGTGTGTATGCGTGTGTGTGTGTGTGTGTGTGTGTGTGTGTGTGTGTGTGTGTGTGTGTGTGTGTGTGTGTGTGTGTGTGTGTGTGTGTGTGTGTGTGTGTGTGTGTGTGTTTGTTTGTGTGTGTGTGAGTGTGAGTGTATGAGTGTGTGTGTGTGTGTGTGTGTGTGTGTGTGTGTGTGTGTGTGTGTGTGTGTGCGTGTGTGTGTGTGTGTGTGTGTGTGTGTGTGTGTGTGTGTGTGTGTGTGTGTGTGTGTGTGTGTGTGTGTGTGTGTGTGTGTGTGTGTGTGTGTGTGTGTGTGTGTGTGTGTGTGTGTGTGTGTGTGTGTGTGTGTGTGTGTGTGTGTGTGTGTGTGTGTGTGTGTGTGTGTGTGTGAATATGCACATGAATATGTATATGTAACAGAAAATTACATGAAAGAATTTCTTTGGAGTTATTCCAGTCAGTGGAATGAATATGGTCCCTTACAATGGGCAAAAACACCCCTGGATACGTGGTCAGTTCCTACACTATTTTGTGTTGGTTGATCCTTATTTTAAGGACTGTACCAGTTTGGTCACACATAGGATTTATTACATACTGGCTAAGCCTGAAAAAATCTCGAGACAAAGATCAACGAACACAAATAAGAAGTGACCAAGTATCCATTGGCGTTTTTGTCCCTGTAAGGGACCATAGTCAATTCAGTGACTGGAATAACCCAAAGGAAAATTATTTCATGTAATTCTTTGATATAAAGAAATAGAATTTAATCCAGCCAAACAAAAATACATTTGATTATAATATTGATTTTTTACAATCTCGATAAATCTATTTTTGAGAAAATTGTTGAATGTACTACAGCTCCAAAGGTTTCCCAGCCTGTGCAGTGATGATTCTTGCGTGATCTAAAGTCAATATATTGACATTTTTTCACAGGTGAGTTTTTTTCCGGCTTGTGTGATTGAGTACCTTCTGTGACCTATCCTTCTTTTCATGTTTTCATCGACTTGGTATAAGTATTGCTGTCTCTGTCACTTTGTATTCCCTTATGATGTTTTAAAATAGACAACAATGTTCGGATTAAGCTTTTTATTTCCCAGTGTTTTTTTTCTGCAAATCTATCTATACATGTGTTTGTGAACTGCTGCAATATATATACATATAAATATATGTATATATATATATATATATACATATACATATATATACATATACATATATATATATGTATATATATGTATATATATATATATATATATATATATATATGTATGTATGTATATATGTACATATATACATATATATTAATTTGACAATAATTCTAATTTAAGTTTAGGATTATATAAACTTGATAAATTTAATATTGATAAATTTGAAAAAAAAAAAAAAAAAAGAATCTCCAAGTGTTACTTGGTCGGGGTGACGGAACGTCATGTGAGCAAACGTCTTTAAAAGTAAACATACGTATATATATATATATATATATATATATATATATATATATATGTATATATATATATATGTGTGTGTGTGTGTGTGTGTATATATATATATATATGTTGAGACATTCTGACAGGTTGACGTAAGCGGAGTAGGAAACACAGGAGTCTTAGTCTTGAGTTTATTCCTATGAAAAAGCATACCTGCGAAACTAGTCAGTAGAAAACTCAAGACTAAGACTCCTTTGTTTCCTACTCCGCTTACGTCATATATATATATATATATATATATATATATACATATATATATATATATATATATGTATATATATATTCATATATACATATATATATATATATATACATATATATATATATATTTACGCACACACTCACGCACACAAACACACACACACATATATGTATATATATATAATATATATATATGTGTGTGTGTGTGTGTGTGTGTGTGTGTGTGTGTGTGTGTGTGTGTGTGTGTGTGTGTGTGTGTGTGTGTGTGTGTGTGTGTGTGTGTGTGTGTGTGTGTGTGTGTGTGTGTGTGTGTGTTTGTGTGTATGTGTGTGTGTGTGTGTGTGTGTGTATGTGTGTGTGTGTGTGTGTGTGTGTGTGTGTGTGTGTGTGTGTGTGTGTGTGTGTAGTTCAATGATCTTTACTTTTATAAATAAGATTCTCCCTAAAATAGTGATTTTACGCTCGTGAGCCAATTGAGTTTTCTTCTCCACCATTTCTTCAATCAGAGAAACTGTTACAAACCTCGTTAGCAATACTCTTTTCTCAAGCAATTTTGAAATCATTGTACATCTGAGTTCGTTTATACATTGTTACATTAGCATAAAATGAACATTATACGACAATGAAATCGGGTCCCCGGCGGCTGTTTGTAAACATTTAGGCGGGGAGCGAGGTTGTGCAATTCCTTTGCCTACGAACTCTTGTTTATCAAACGCCCAACTCATAAAAATGAAATTCTCGCCACCAACCCCTCTGTCTACTACACTTGTCTACCTCTGTCTACAAGCCTCATCTACGAGTTTCTTATAAAATATATATCTATACATATGTATTACACATAATGAAATTTGCAAAGGAAAAGAAAAGGAGGATTAAATTCTTCATTTATATCATTGTTTCGCGTCACTTATACAGTATAAACATAACTTCTAAAACTTTCTCTCAGTGATCACTTAAATTACGTAAATAATCACTTGTTCTTTGTAATAAACGTCTCTTTATTGCAAATATTACTGTCACTTGTTTGACAGCTACATTGGACTGGTTAATGTTCTTAATTCAGTACAAAGTGGATATGAACTTTAATTGTTCAAACGTCCTTGTTCTTCACCAATAACTACGAGTTATTCAGGAAGGGTGTGCGAAGATGGTCTGTATCTTAAAGCATGCTATCAATTCACCTTTTTTATTTAAATCTAGGCTGCTCTTTACTATATATGAAGAAAGTGTATCTAATACCTGTAATGTAGAAGACATGATTGAAAAAGATAGTATCCGTGTTCAAGTATAAAAAAAAATTATATTTTGTGGAGGAATAGTATATATATATATATATATATATATATATATATATATTTATATATTTATATATATATATATATATATATATATATATATATATATATATATATATATATATATATATGCGTGTGTGTGTGTGTGTGTGTGTGTATCTATATATGCATATATGTTTGTATTTATGTAAGTATGTATAAGAAAATAAGAATAAAAGAGACTGCAAGAGACCATAAGACCTACACTAGGCAGCTCCGTATCCATCACCACCTGTCGTCCCCATCCATAAAGTTGTCTAATCGTTTTTTAAAACAACTGATAGTATGTGTGTGTGTTTTATGTATATGTATGCATGGATGTATGAATGCATGAGTGTATGTATGTCTGTATGAATGTATTAAACAGCTCTACTACTGGGACTCGAATCCTTGACAATACGTCGTTTTATCACCGGAATAGGACGCTACCAATCAAGCTACGCCGGACATTGAAAAATAATGTTTCTGTTATTGTCCTATACAATAACATCAATTCGTGGAGCGTGGTATATAGACTTGTTTGACATGTAAATGCAAAAGACCTCCAACTTAATGTGTGGTACTTAAGCTGAAACCTACGCATGTGTGTCTATAAGGATAGAGGCGCTGGTAAACTAGAACGCATAACAGCAAAGCTAACATGAAGTAGAATAATAGGCTTCAGGTAACACTTTTTCTATGCTCGAGTAATTACAAGGCCCGATACTTAATGATTACTTTAATTAGTAATAATTACACTAACTATATATGCCACATGGTTATTCAGATACCTCACTTTCCTCTCCCTCACCCATCTACTCACTTCGTGAGTACAGAGACTTATATTTAACTTCCCCTCGCGTCTACAGGTGAATGATTTCTTAATGCTCTTCTAACACGCAAGACAAGGGTAGTGGTGTGTAGTATATTTAATTGCTACAAGCTCACTCATCGTTTTACATCACATGTGTTATGTTGCACACCAACAGAAAATGTCATTACTTGGCCTATCAACTCACATACCGAGGGTTTAACTCTAATAAAAAAAAAAAAGTTGCCTGTCTGTAACTTTGCTTTAGAATAATACTGATGACCCACTTTCGGAGAAGAATAAGCGGAGATATAGAGATCTGTATATTTCGATCACTTACTGTGATCCTCTTCAGCAGATATGTGATAGAAATATACAGATCTCTATATCTTCGCTTATTCTTCTCCGAAAGTGGGTCATCAGTATTATTTTACAAATGTGCTACGACATAACTTTGTTGTGGTTTGCTTTAGAAATGATAGGATTATACTTTTAAAACATTTTGCCAAACCTGACGAATACTTTCTACCATTAGAAAGTAGAATCTTACTCTTATGCATGAAATTCATTAGTAATTTTCGTAATAGGTAGGGCTGGTGAAAGGTTTTAAAAACAAGGTACCTGTTTGTGAAAATATCTTACCCTTTAAAATTTAAAGTTCATTTGCATTTACAGCCAAGATAATGTGACTTGTAGGTTATAGCGTGCGGTTCTATCCTAGAGGACAATGATAAAAATGGCAGTGGAAAGGAAGGATAACAAAAATGAAAAGTGACTATAACTTTTTTCCAGTGAAGATTAGTCTAGATTTATAGAAATAATACTAAGTGATTCTAGTTCATGGATATGTCACTAAAGCCCCAAAGTATCAACGGCTTGAACCATACAATCATTGCACCATCAATTTCACGTTAATATAGACAAACAACTTTGATTAAAGACCAATTCTGAACAAGTACCAGGGAATGTCACTTCTCATTGCTGTTCCAACTCACAGGGTTGAAGTAAAAACAACCTGAGTGTCTCCTTGCATACACTACAGGTTACTTATTACCCTCTTGAAAACAATGAAAAAGTTTGTTGATTTTGTTCCCGCTAATGATATAGTGATTTGATGTTACTAAGAAGAAGGACCCTGGCCTGAAATTGACATATTTGGTATACACACACGCACACATACACGTCTATATCTATATCTATGTCTATATCTATATCTATCTATAAAGAAAGGAAGAAAGAAAGAAGGAATGAAAGAAAAAGAAATAAAGAAATAAAGACAGAAAGAAAGGAAGAAAAAGAAAGAAAGAAAATGAAAGACAGAACGAAAGACAGAACGAAAGAAATTGAAAGAAGGAAAGAAAGAAAGAAACAAGGAAAGAAGGAAAGGAATAAAAAAGAAAGAAAAAAGAAAGAAAGAAAGAAAGAAAGAAACAAGGAAGGAAAGAAAAAAAGAAAGAAAGAAAGGAATAAAAAAGAAAGGAATAAAAGAAAGAAAGAAAGAAAGAAAGAAAAAGAAAGAAAGAAAGGAAGAAAGAAAGAAAGAAAGAAAGAAAGAAAGTAAGAAAGAAAAAAAGAGAGAAATAAATAAAGAAAGAAAGGAAAAAGAAAAAAGAAAAAACAAGGAAAGAAAGGAAGAAAGAATGAAAGAAAGAAAGAAAAAATGGGAAGAAATAGAAAGAAAGAAGGAAAGAAAACGAAAGAAAAAAGAAAGAAAGGAGCAAAGAAAGAAAGAAAGAAATTAAAAAGAAAAAGAAAAAGAAAGAAAAAAGAAAAAGACAAGGAAAGAAGGAAAGAAAGAAAATAGAAAAAACAAGGAAAGAAAGAGAGAAGAAAGAAAGAAAGAAGGAATGAAAGGAAGAAATGAAAGGAAGAAAGAAAGGAAGAAAGAAAGGAAGAAAGTAAGACAGGAAGACAGGAAGAAAGTAAGAAAGAAAGAAAGAAAGAGAGAAAGAAAGAAAGAAAGAAAGAAAGAAAGAAAGAAAGAAAGGAAGAAAGAAAGAAAGAATGAAAGAAGGAAGGAAAGAAAGAAGACTGAAGGAGAGAAAGAATGAAAAAGGAAGGAAACAAGGAAAAAAAGAAATAAAAAAAGAAAAGAAAAATAAAGAACGAAACAAACAAACAAACAAACAAACAAACAAACAAACAAACAAAAAGGGAAGAGAAAGAAAGAAAATTACATGCATTAAGTCAAACCACTCAGTGTTATGTCAGCGGACCTAGTAAGGCTCACAAAGGCCACCAAACATGAAATGAGCTTAGAACTTCGCTATGCACAAACAAAGTTGATAATGAAAAATGTTTGATCAAGTAGAATGTACTACATAGAAAGCAATTGCTTTAAGAATGGTAGTCAACACAGCTTTGTTCCTGAGCACAGAAGGTTCGAGGGTGATTGAAACCCATTCAATTATACTTTATTTAGTAACTTTGAAAAGTGCTGAATAATTTGGTCTCGTAGGACATTAGTGTTATTGCCATCCAGTTCTTTCCTTAAAAAAAAATAATAATAATAATAAATCAAACATTCTGAAACACACTGTGAATGTGTATTCACGTACACACACAAAAAACACTGAACAGAACGTTAAGAGAATATGTAAATTAGATAATAAGATGGTCTATGGAATTAAACTAGATTAAACCCAGTAAATGCAAAATAACACAAGTAAGTAATTACTAAATTAACAACATTCTCAATCTATCTAGAATATTCTAGATATTCCGATTCGGTTTTGCTTTTGAGTCCCAAGAAAATACTAGCAACTTGGAAGTAGTTGAGCAACCAACTAGTAAAGGAAATATACAAATTGTATTCCAATATCTAGAGCACTTGAATGTGTCACATTTCCAAGTTTATAGATTTCTTTTCTATCTACATTGTTAACACAAGCATACTTCTAACGCTTACGATAACATGATATCTAGGTTGTAAGATATTATCTTATAAGACATCTATGCAGTATGTTTTCATATGGTCTACCCCTAACCTAACCTAACTTTGGCTATGAATGAGTTTTTCTATATATATATTCATTGAGTTCAAGTCTAATGTATTGATTTGCCTCTATTGGTCGGCGCAACTCGTTTTAAACTTCTAAGAAAATAACCATTCTTGCGTGCAAACTACAGAGTGTCACGTGAAAGAGTTCATGTATGTAACAATATACCGAGGCACGTTCGATTGAAACAAATTTCAGTGCCAGCTCCACTATCGTAATGGCTCGTTCCTTGTAACCAACAATTAACAAGGACAATTTGAGGTAATGGTCGTGGAACCATTCATGGGTAATTTGACCTTGTAAATTATTCAGTTTTGACGTTAAACAATGACCTCATGGACCAGGGGTGAGGGAAGCCTTTTCTGACATAAGGCCATTTGATATTCACATCATTTGTGGGTAACACCAAACTATCAACTAGAATGTAACTTATAAGACACCCACGTTTTTGAGCATTCAACTCACACTTAATGTAAAGTTTATGCGTTATGATTTTGATGATACAGCTATAACAATGTCAGTTTATATTTCTATAAAGAAAAACTCCTAGGAATTATATTTTTTGGCTTAGGTTCTAACTTGTACATGTAATGGCTGGTCTGGCCAAATTCTTCTGCCGGCCTTATACGAGCCGTAGGGTGACTGTTCCCCATTCTTGTTATAAATACTCAGGCGAAACTACAAAAAAATCAGGCCGAACTATGAAGAATGAAAGAAAAACAAATTGTATTACCGTTCCGTAGTAAGGGGCAAACGTAGCCACATGGGGTAAAACTGGTCATTTCCTTTGTTTCATACCTAATTATGACAGACAGACAGGGAAATAAAACCACCAACTACTATGTGTTTTGTATAATTCCTCCCTCTATTTTGTTAACAAACATAATTAGATATGTTACAAAGACAATGGGCAATTTTGAAAGAAAAAAAAAATAGTGACTGATAGTCTATTACCAAAAGTTGTTTTGAATTGGCGATTACATTTTTGTTTCTATATTTAGTCTAGCAAAAGTAAAGGATATTATTCACCCTAAAAACGCAAAGTGTTTCACACTTGACGAAGCTTATATAGTCAGCAAACAAACAAGCAATAACAACTTCAAAAGAACCGATAGTTGACCAAACGTCTGACGAACAATTTCTGTGTAGAGACCTTTGTTTTCGATCAAGTGTCCCCAAATAGATCTCAAATGAAGCTAGGTAAATTTCTCGAAATCAATTGTTCAACATTAAATTGCTCAAAATCAATGGCTCGAAAAATAGTTTCTCGAACGATCAATCACTCGACAGCAAATTGCTTAAAGCCAATTGTTTAATGGTTGAATACTACTGATAATTTTCCTGATCGTTAAATACTCATTTTTTTATATACATACATGCATACATGCATATATATATATATATATATGTGTATATATATATATATATCCATATATGTATATATACATATATGCATATATATATATTATATACATATATATGTATACATACATATATGCATATATATATATGCATGTATATATACATATATGTATATATATACATATACATATATATATATGTATATATATATGTATATATATATATATATATATATATATATATATATATATATATATATATATATATATATATATATTATTTTCACAACCTAAAACAATCTCGATATCTTAGCATGTTCCGAATATTGGTAGGCTGATGGAACTTTTATAAATGTGCCTTCGATCTTTATTCAACTGAATACATATCATGATGTGAAGTCAGGTAATATTACACACCCCATACTCGTATATGCACTGTTACCTAACAAAACCGAATAAACCTATGAGAGATTCCTGAAGGCTTTTAAAGAAAAAATTCTATATTCCAGGCACTGAATATAATGATTGATTTTTATGTTGCCATGGTTAAGGAAATATAATAAGAATTTCCAATGTTTGAATGTATTTGGTGTCTTTTCATTTCTGTCAAAGACTTTATTGAAAAATTCAAGCAGATGGCCTTTAGGTAATATACGGCTGAATTAACTCTTAAAGTTCCTCTGATTTGCGTTGGCATTTAGACCTGTAACATAGATAACATAAATATATCCGTTCTTGCTTTTGAATGCCAATAATTCTGTTAAAGATAGATAATAAGAATGTAACCTTTCTTGTATTTTCTTGCCTTTTCTATTGATAATCTTTACTATTTTCGAGCAAACTCCCTTTTGTACGACAAATAACTTTCGAGCAATTGATTTCGAGCAATTTGCGGTCGAGCAATTGATTTCGAGAAATTTACCGGATACAGCCTCAAAATGAGAGCTTTGAACCACTTGGGCGTTCACAGAGTTTTTCAGGTGAAGCCATATGCCAAAACCTAGTGAAAGTTAATGTATGTTCAGCAATTAGATTCAGTATTGAAGAAAAGATCTCTAGTAGGCTACAGAACGGCAACACTTAAGTGTCGTATACGTGACGAAAGACAGGTCGAGAGCCCCTGGGATAGACGACTAACCACTTCATAGAATTCTTGGCTCCCTGTTGACCCTTGGGCGCGTATGAAGCAAGTAAATGATAATTAATTTGAATTATCATAACTATATCCACATTCACCAATCTCATGTATATATAAAGAAAATAAGTAAATGAGTGAAGAAAGACTAGTAAAAGAGGCGTGGAAGTCAGAGTTGGAAGGAGTGAACATGAGGGGCGACCTAGGATGAGATGGATGGATGGGGTAAAGGGAGCATAGGGAAAGAGGGAAATGTATAAACATTACTAACCATCACCTACCACGCACGTGATCCACATGCTTGCAACATAGCACTACCTCCCTCTCTAGCTGACCTTGCATTCCAAGAACATACATCTAATGCAGTAGATTTCAAGACATACAAGATATAGATGTCCAATGTCACCAGACTAACCCATTAAACCCCATTTATTATACCTAGCCCTATTATATTACCCATAAGTTAACATATATATACCATGTCTAATCATACCCACCAACCATACGACTAACCTCAATAAGTAGAACTAACTCCAAAGCCTAAGAATAGCAACAAACACCTTTATTTACGACACCCTACTAAACCCCTTTATTAACGACACCTATGTCACCAAGGCAGCCAGAGCTAAGCAGGCCGAGAGGCTGCCAGCCAGTTGTGCCCTAGGTCAAGGTTTGGCACTTATTGTATATTGCCCATATATAAATCTGTTGTTAAAAACTCCAGATTGTATTTTTATAAATAAATAGAAGAAACTCCAGTTTTGGAGTTTGTCTCGCTCGTATTAAGTTCCCCTTACGTAGCCTACACAAACCAAAAGGTTACCTAACTGGTGGCAATCATGGTATACCGCCCCTCACTCATTTCAAAGCCATTCAAAGCCCATTTTGTTTTCCTTTTACTTTATTTACAGTATCTATTTATTTATTTATTTATCTATTTATTTATCTATTTACTTATTTACTTATTTACTTATTTATTTACTTATTTATCTATTCATTTATTTATTTCATTGTTTATATATATATATATATATATATATATATATATATATGTATATATATAGATATATATATATACATATATATATACATATACATATATATATGTATATATATATGTATATATATACATATATATATTCATTTATTCATTTATTTATCTATTTATTTATCTATTTATTCGTTTATTTACATATTGTTTATTTATTCATTATATATTCATGTATTTATTTTTTATTTATTTGTTTATTTATCATTTATTCATTTATTTATCTTATTTTTCATTTATTTATCTATCTATTTATTTATATATTTATTTATTTATTTATTTATTTATCTATTCATTAATTAATTTATTTATTTATTAATTAATTAATTAATTAATTATTTTATTTATTTATTTATTTATTTATTTATTTATTTATTTATTTATTTATTTATTTATTTATTTATTTATTTATTTATTTATTTATTTATTTATTTATTTATTTATTTATTTATTTATTTATTTATTTATTTATTTATTTATTTATTTATTTATTTATATATCTATCTATCTATCTATTTATCTATTCCTTTTTAGGTCCTTGTAGATGAAGGACCATTCCTGTTCCCTGCTCACTGCCTGGCTCAAAAGCAATGAAGTAGGGCACAGCACATTCACAAGATGATCCGACGGCCGGCTGCCAATTGCTTTATTACATGGTGATATTCCCCTTCGTGAAACATATATTTATCATCCGTTTATAACCACTCTTCACTCAAACTTATCTCTTGCCCACTCCCTTTCTTGCTCAACAAGCATTTTCTTTTTACCTAAGGGCTTCAACCTATCTATCCATCCTATTCTCGTCCTTCCCCTCAAACTCACTACACCTATTTCTGCCTTTTACTCTTTATTTATCACTATTTTCTTCACCTTCTTTTTTCTTACGTTATCCATCCTCTTACCACCGTCGTAAAGAATCCGTTCCAAACGCATTTCAATTACTCCTTCCTGAATTTCATCTGCTTACCTCACTCTTCGTTCTCTAACCGTGAATACTTAAGACTCTTCACTTCCTCTAGCCTCTCTCCTGTAAGACTTAACTCCAACTCACTTCCACCCTCTCTTCTTGTACACAACTAACCACTTTACTTTAACTTCATTCATTTTCAGTTTTCTCCTCACACATGCCCTCCAAGACTGTGCTACTAGGTACTTTAGACACTTCTCTGACCTAG
>NC_134789.1:64801180-64803680 GCF_046742065.1 Oratosquilla oratoria
ACCACAGGCTGCCATGCTGCCATGTCCACGGTGGAGAGCAGTCTAGAAAAATTGACGGCAAAGGAGTTGCTAGGGCTAATCGATTTGTGTCTGAACTCGACAATTGTTCAAGCTCAGGGATAAGATATATCATTAAAAAGTAATGGCACCTATGGGCTATCCGATCTCGGTGGTTTTGGCGGAAATGGTCATGCAATGCTACAAGGATGAGGTACTGGAGGATGCGCCACCATCGTTAATATTATGGGTAAAGTAGGTCGATGACGCATTTGTTATTACAAAGAGGGGGAAACCTTTCTTCAATCTATTGAATGGAAAGAATGAAGCCACCCAGTATGAAATGAAGAAAGATGAGAACGGACGATTGCCATTTCTGGATGCCATGGTAACGAGAAGCGGTGCTACTTTGACAACGGGGGTTTACAGGAAGGGCACCCATACAGACCGGCTTCTGAACTATAACATCGGTCACCCAGCCGCGCACAAAAGAAATATGGTCAAGATTCTGTGGTCTAATGCAGAAAAGGTGTGTTCCACGGATGATAGCAGGATGAGGGAGAGCAGCCACCTGAAGAAGGTATTCAGGGACAACAGTTACCCGAATTCGGTGGTGAAAAGATGGACGGCACGACAACCGAATCTTAAGATAGACGACAGACAACCAGATGCACCGCAGGATACGGTCCCTTATTTGAAAGGGGTATCTGAGGTAGCAGGAAGATTGCTGAGGAAGCACGGTATAGAAGTGGCATATAAACCCAGGAATACACTACACGGAGCCCTAACCAAAGTTAAAGACACAGAGAGCGAAGCAGACCGAATAGGGGTGGTGTATGACGTTAGTTGAAAGGACTGTGAGACCCATTATGTTGGAGAAGCTGGTAAAGATTAGTGAACAGATTGTCGGTAGGAGGGACATGAGTTCAGCCATTCTAAGGTACTGCAAGGATACAGGTCAGGAGGTGGATTGGCAGAATGCGGAAGTCAAATACAGAGGAAAAGGAAAAAATATCAGGTTATTCATAGAAGCATGGGATAGTGATGAGAATAGTATCAACAGGTGCATTATATTGAACCCAATTTACAAGGGAGCCAAGGACATAACATTTCTGATGGTTGTTGACATACTCACAATCATTTACATTTAAATTTAATAAAAAGGAGGTTAGTCATTTGTAAATGCTATCGTATAGTTAATATTTAGATTCTGTAGCTGTTTCATGGGATTTGATTTGTGTTTGTATTGATTTATATACGTAGTATAACGTGTAGGTTGAAATAAGCTCTTTTTGGTCTTTCATTACTTCAGGCCTAGGGGTGTGCGGGTGTATGTATGTTCGTGTGTGTATGTGTGTTTTAATGTAGTTTTGTAAATAAATTATTAAATGAAGGTTGCAGTGATGGGATGATAAAGCAAAGAAGGTTGTAGAATAGAAGAAGCGAGCATTCACAGATTGGTTACAGAATAGGACGCAAGAATCATATGAGCGGTACAAAGAAATGAGAAAAGAAATAGAGCATAAGATAATAAAGCAAATAGGAGAGCAGATGTAAAATGGAGTAGGAGTATGACAGAATTTTTTTTTAAGTAATGAAAAGATGTATTGGAAGAAAATTAAGAGAGTAAGAGGTGGCAAATCATGTAGAGAAGAATAGGTATAAGGTGCAGATGAAGAGTGCAGATGAAGAGTTAGTAATGGAAAAACAGCAGTAAGAGGAAGATGTACAGAGTATTTTAGAGTTGCTAAATGTGAAGGAGGATAGGGAGGGCTAGATGATTGCAGTGGGGAGTGCTAAGAAAATGACAGTGATGAATGAGGAAAATAGAAGAGAAATAAAGAAATATTAGGCGAAAGCATTTATTAGAATGATGAGAGTAAGTAAGGCACCTGGATTGGATTGGTGTCATACAGAATGTCTAAAAAGGAAGGTACAGTGATGGTGGACTGGCTGGTGAGGTTATTTAATGTTTGTCTAGGAGAGGGAAGTCTGCCGGAGGACTATAATAATGCCTCTATACTTCCAATTTACAAGAGATAAGGGGGACAAGTGTGAGTGTAGTAGTTTCAGAGAGATCAGTTTGATGAATGTAGTTTGGAAAGCTTATGGGAGGGTTTTGATTGAGAGGATTAGGAGAGGAACAGAGAGAGTAATTGGTGGTGAGTAGTGTGGGTTTAGGGCAGGTAGGGATCGCGTGGAACAATTTTTTTAGAATACTTTAGTAAAATGTAATAATGTTTGTTGACCCTTTATGGAATTGGAAAAGGCTTATGACTGGATAAACAGGAAGGCAATGGGGGAAAGTATTGCATATATATTGGATAAAAGGAAAGCTGTTTAGAGCAGTCAAGAGTTTTTACGAGAGTAGTAGAGCCTGTGTTAGGATTAGAAATGGAGAGAGTGAGTAGTTTGAAGTAAAGGTGGAACTTTGTCAGGGATGTGTTATGTCGCCTTGGCTGTTCAATTTATACATGGATGAGGTGGTGCGAGAGGTAAACAA
>NC_134789.1:64813680-64816180 GCF_046742065.1 Oratosquilla oratoria
AACAGAACGGAGTATCATCGACAACATATGGTGTTAATATGCAAATATATCTCCCATTGTCTAGGTTGCCTAGAGAGAGACACTCCAGTTATCAGTGGTATTACGGAGATGTGATTTTAATGATTTAGTGAACATGCCGGTAATATTCAGCATTCCACTTAATAGATCCTTTCTATTTCTAATCGAAGTGAGTATTAAGTAGAGACTAGACCACAATGGAAATAAGCGTACATGTTGTTGTTTTTTTTTATCATCGGCAATTTGCAATAATTATTTCGAATCATGTGTTCTTGTCATTATCTACACTTCATGTATAATGATTCTTTGCCAAAGAAATTGATTTATTATTCATCATTTATTTACATTGTTGTGGAATTTAAGGTCTCCCGCCAGCTTTCATGCTTAAAAATTATGATAGAACGTGTCAGTCAACTTTACTCACTCAGTTATTTTGAACAAAATTAGTAGTATCTCTGCATAAGAAGCAGATTTAGTTTGTTGTCTAAACACAAATAAATAAATGAATAGATAAATAAATAAATGAAAAAATACAATAGAATATGGTAAAACAGAGAATATTAGAATAAAATTAAATGAAGCCAAATAAAAGCAAAATAAGATAAATTAATATAAGATAGAATAACATAAGTTTGAATAGACTAGAAAAGTTAATTTAAGATAAAATTAAACAAATAAAAACAAGAAATAAAGTAAGACAACGAAGAAACAAAAAAATGTGCATTAAATTATGAAATATATCATGATAAAAATAGATAGATAAAAATGCTTAGTTGATATATGTGTTAATCATCCCAAATTTACTTCCACTGTTCACTTTAATTGAATTTCTCCCCATTGAACTTTAATCCTACTATTGTGTTCAACTTCACGCATGAACGACTTCGCATTTAATGCGATCCCGTTTGTTGAACATTTTCCATACCACTGCTCAAACTCGTACAGATCTTGTCGTGGAATAAATGTCAACACATATTTAATCCTCAACATCATTTTGTGTCCACCCATGTTTATAGCATATAAAAGATAATACATAGATTTATAAACCAAAGGCTTTTTTCCCTTACGATGGAGGTAGCCAAAAAACAAAGGCATAAAAACCAATCTCACCCATTCTATCCCGATCATACTCCACTCCCCTCCACCCTCTTTACTCCCTCTTATCTTAACACCTCCTGGATGACGGGTTATCCCTGCATCTTGCTTATTGCCCTGGGTAAGAAGAAGTGTCGCAAGACACAGCACATCCACAGCAAGGCCAATTCCTTAAATCGGCGACCCCCTCCACCTCCATCTCCGTCCCCTCATGTAGAAAAAGGGAAGACAGGGAGAAATCCCTTCGGGCTTCATCAAATTACTTCTCACACATACTCTCTCATATACTTACCCCCACCCACTCCCCGTCATGCATAACAGCATCATCTATACACATTCTCCATTCACCCCTATCTTCTGTCCTCTCCCGTTCTTCCTCAACAGACATTCTCTTCTTTCCCAATGCCCCTTTTACTCCATCCATTTTATTCTAAGTCGACCTTTCATGTTCACTCCTTCCACCTCTGCCTTCCACATCTCTTTTACTAGTCTTTTTTACTCAATCTTTCCATGTGTCCAAATTATCCCAATACTCTTATATCAATCCTATCTCCCAACTCCCTTTTCACCCCCGTTCTCCTCCTCAACTCCTCATTTCTCACTCTATCCAGCCTAGTATCCCGTATCATACTTCTCATGCACATCATCTCAAACACATTCAAACTCCTCCTCTCTTCCTCTCTTATGTTTCATATTTCTGCCCCGTACAGTGCTGTCGGCACGATCAATCCTTCATATAATCTCATCTTAGCCTCCATTCCCAAATGACTATTTCTCATTACACTTTTTAATCGCTCATTCTACCTCCACCTCCATTCCTCCCTTTCCACTCACATTTTCACTCGAGTATCTAAAACTATCCACTTCCTCAGTCTCTATTCCTTAATACTCAATTGTACATCTCATCACCTTATTTTTACCCACACACAGTTAAAAAAAATTGTGATGAAAAAGTATTCTTTGTATACCAGAATAATGATAAGGAATTTCACAAATAGAAAACTAGGAGAAATACATTAGTCAAAAGTGGTATTTATGACTTCTAATAGCCATGTCCAAGGAAAAATATTGGGTTGTTCTTTGTTTTGTATTAGTGAGAGCCAATTTTTGTGTAATCGGTTCGAAGCACGTATGGTGCCGTGGTTTTTATAAGTTTTATGTAGTTGATATCATATAGAATTAAGTGATACCCCTACTAACTAAAGTCGAGCACTATTTTATTGTAATTAAGAAGTTAACCAAACAAAAATTAAAAATCGTTAATCAATTTATATTTCTGTTATTTCTCTTTTCTATCTTCCTCTTTAAATTACTTTAGGGTAATACCACGTTCCTATTACCCCACCTCATTTGCTCAGACGTAATGAACAGGAAAGTCAGATGGTGT
>NC_134789.1:64853680-64858680 GCF_046742065.1 Oratosquilla oratoria
AAATACCTCAGTACCTGGAGGTATGCTATTAGTCTACATTGGATGGATGGATAAGCTTTACTTGAGCAAATCGCCCCAATCCTGCTCGCAGTTACCATTAAGTAGAGCATAATTACTATTTATTGGTGGGATTGGTATCATACTCTGTACAATTTTATGGAAGGAGATAGATAAAGAGGAAAGAAGAATAACAAACGAGTGGGTAGAATGTTTGGCTCGCCTTTTAGTGTAATTCAGTTTGATCCCAAGCCTCGGACGTGGGGAGAAATAATTCAATTTGATAACCAGCATCCCCAAAGATAAAGAATGTTACAGCCCAACACAAACCTACTCTAACTAAACCAACATACAATAACATGACGTGCTATATTATTGTTTACAAGGATATAAGAGCTTATGAACTGTCTACATTAATAACTGACTTCACTTCATGGGGTGCAGGCCCCTTTCAAAAGTTCCCTTGAGTGCAGTTCATCATGTGTCGATTTTCAAATTCACAAAAATAAAACATCCCTCTCTCAAAGGCCAGGGGTCGAATCTTCTCTAATCTCTCTCTCACTCTCACTTTCAGTCTCCCTCTTTTTCAACCTCTCCCTCACCCTCTCTTACTTCCTCCTCTTCCTCTCCTCTCATTTTAAGTCATTATTATAAATAAAGACAAACACTCGTTTCCTATTGATGTGAATGTTTTCTTTCTCTTCTGGTAAGGCGTCAAAACAAGTTATCTTTAAGATCATTCTATCTCTCTGCCCACGAGAAGTATGGTATTTTCATATTCTTCAAGATGTAACACTTCCTTCCCTTCACCTCCTGAAAGCAACATTCCTGGCCCCTTCAAGCGATGATACTCCACCTTCTTACCCCTTTGAGAAGAGATTTCCCTATTGTACACCTCGGAACCTGGCACCCTTCAAGAACAGTTTTGGAATCTTCACCCTTTTTGTATTTTGAACATTTTCATGATTTTATGCAGTTGATAGAAGCTTCAATCCTTATGTATTTTGTAGCCTTGTATGAGATATTGATTTTATATTTTATGCAGTGAATGTTTTAGGCACTTTAGTGATATTCCTATGGACCCGAGTCACTTTTGCGTTGAGAGACTAATTTCCTCTTAATTACTTACTTACTTACTTGTTGATTGAGTTCTAGGGGCATTCCGTTACAATGTAACGCTCCATGCCCTGAACGATAACTTCCTCAGCACTTGTAGTTGTCTCTAATCACCTTGTGAGCCATATCATACGACTCCGCAAATAAATAGGTTTTCAATTTCTTCTTAAAATCGGAAATCGAAGGTCACATTTAACCTTTGCTATCTGTTTGGGGTGTGAAGGTTAGGACGATAGTGAGGTTAGAACAAATGAAGCTAAGGTGAAAATGAAAATGCGGTCACGATGGAGTACAATGATAACGTTGAGAGTGATAGGTTAACATTAAATTGTGAGGATAAGATTTACGGTGAGAATGATCTTGATAGGTTGAGACTGATAGGTTATCATTAAATTATGAGGATAAGATTTACGGTGAGAATGTTCTTGAAAGGTTGAGAGTGATAGGTTAACATTAAATTGTGAGGATAAGATTTACGGTGAGAATGTTCTTGAAAGGTTGAGAGTGATAGGTTAACATTAAATTGTGAGGATAAGATTTACGGTGAGAATGTTCTTGAAAGGGTAAGTTTAAGGATAAGTGTTTAGATAAAGAAAAATGTATGAGAAAAGAAAAAAGGGATAAATTTATGGCAAATGTGAATATGAGGGTGAGAATGAGGATAAGAGCTGCGTGACGTCGAAGATGAAGATGAGAGTAAGGGTGACTATCGGTGAAGATAAAGGTGAGTATAAGAATAAAGGTGAAGGTGAAATAAAGGGTGAAGGTACGATTAAGGGAGGTAGTTGACGTGAAAGAGAGGCTAAGGATGAGACTGAGGCAGATAAGGTTGAGGAGAAGGGTGAGGTAATCTTAAGTGATTTTGATAAAGATTTATAAACAGTTGACTTAGGGTACGATAAACTTTTATTCTATATCATCTATCTTATTCTATCTGATTGATCTAGTTTAGTTAGTTAATTGTTTGTCTTTTTTTATCCAAATAACTGGTCACAAACAAAGACGTAATGAAAACTACAAATGGGTAGAAACAGAAATAAACAGAGAAACAACAGACAAAAAAGAGACCACAAAAGAATGAGAAAAGAACACACGAACACACACACACACACACACACACACACACACACACACACACACACACACACACACACACACACACACACACACACACGCACCCCCCCCCACACACACATAGCTCTTCCACTTTATGAACCCCCATCAAAGGAAAAATGTAAGGTTATTTCTATTTAGACTTGTGTCTTAACCGAAAATGATAACGAAGCTATGTGAAGGGAAGACATCAAAAGAAACTTCAATTCCTGGAATATCTGAAGCTTTGGATCCACAAAAGTAAACATGGAATGCAGACGAAAGAGGAATAGAAAGGGGGAAAAGGGAGGCTGGAACAAGGAACGAAGGAGAAGAGATAAGGAAGAATGAAAGAAAGAATGGACGAACTATTTTGTTGGTAATAACCAGCGTATCCATCCCTAGGATGAAAATAGGCAAGAATTGGTTTACTAATAGGGCGGTCGATGAATGGAATAAACTTAGTAACCATGTAGTAAGCGCTGAAACTATCAGTTGTTTTAAAAAACGATTAGACAACTTTATGGATGGGGATGACAGGTGGTGATGGATACGGAGTTGCTTAGTGTAGGCCTTATGGTCTCTTGCAGTCTCCTTTATTCTTATGTTCTTATGTCTTATGTTATGCGTTTTTTTTTTGCACCGAAGAGGTAAATGTTAGAACAGTAGCAGTACAAAGTGATAGTAGAAACTCAAAATGATCAGAACTTTTTTTTTCTATTTATTTTGTTTAATTGTTTTCAGTGGAGATTAGTCCTCACATATATATTTACGTGGTTCTGGTCTGTAGGGGTGCCACTAAAGAACCAAAAATTTTGAATGCACAATGCTTATGAGATCAGTACCTTATACGGGGGAAAAAGAAAAGAGAGGAAGGTTGTGAGTAAAGAGGAGGAAGAGAAGAGAAAAGAGCAAATAAGACGAGAGAAGTAAACGGAGGAGAGAAAGGAAGGTAAAAAGAGAACATAAAGAAAGTAGGAGGGAAGGTGGAAACATAATGAAGACAAAATGACCGATTTATTAATTAACAAATAAAAAACAACAGAATCACGTGGGTCAGGGAACGTTATATCTTATTTATCTATTTTTTTTTTCTAAAGAAAAAATAATAGATCCATATGATTATGGTTCTTAGATTACTATCTATGTTGATTTCTAAACGACATAAATCTTAGTTAAGCAAGATGCTTCTATGTTGTACAGAAAAATTATCCCAATTTTTTTTTTTTTTTTTTAGTTTTATAAAAAATGTAAATCTAGATTGAGGCAGAATATTCAGCTATTCTTTCTTGTTATTTATTTTCTGCAACACAATCCATATTGTATGACAATTTTGCTACTGGCAAAATATGATCCAACAGTTAATATAAATTGTTCGAAATGAAAACTATGGAACAATATATATATTTCTCTAAATCAATAGCAGACTGACAAAAGCATGTCTGTACCATAACTATTGATGAGAGATGTTACGTACGTGCTCGTATGTTTGTATATATATATATATATATATATATATATATATATATATATATATATATATATATATATATATTCATCTATTCACTAATAGTATGCACGCGCTTGCGCGTGCGCGTACAATGTACAATGTCACAGCATTACCCAGATCGGAATATATGAACACGTATAGGAGCTACGAACTTTCATCCGAAAAGGTATTAACTGTTGATTACGAATTTAACATGTGATCAAGAGCGTGGTGAATCACACTCATAGATAAAGTACACATGGTGAAAAGAGAACTTGCATGACCGATCTAAACACTTTACAATGTGACACATGAACCTTTTTGGAATTTTGCTTTGGTTTTTGATAATTTCTCTATGTCCAGTCACTGTTAAACAGCAAACACATAACAGCGAAAAACAATATTTTCTGTAATTTTTCCAACGACAATTTTGCTTCACAATGCCCCGCACAAAATAGAACCTTTCTCTGCCCAACGCTTCATAGTTATGACGTTATAACGTCATGCTTTTCTGAAATTCCATATTAAAAAATACCAAAATTGCAGCAGATTTAATGGTTTTAGAATAACTAATACATAAAACAAAAGGGAATAAATCAAGATTATTTTTATGTACAACGATATGCATAATGTGTACAAATTAATTACTTAAAAAGTTTGTCTAATAATTTACTTTTTATTCATTATTAATTTTCTATTTATTCGTTCATCTATTACTTTGTTCATTTGTATGCATATGTAAGTTAGAAATTGTATTCAACGTATATCTCTCTTGATAGCTCATTGTTAAAGTCACTGTCCATTTGTAACGTGCGGATTAGGTTCGAGTCCTCAGGCCGACAACGTTTTAGTTTCCAAATATGCTTCCATCGACGTAAATACCCCTATTATTCTCCCTCGTGTTTGCAAGGAATTAAAATGGAGAAATTGTTGTGGTTTATAAGAATAATCAAATGCACTTCAATAGTCAGTGTCACGAAATTATTTATAATCTAACAAGAAAAGACCAACTAGAGAGCAAGAAAAACATTTTCATTTCAACGCGAGCTAAATTTTATCCATGTTGAACAGAAGGATTTCTCAAGTTTTATCAATAATTACAACGGAATAACAAACATATAATTATGTGTACATATGTATATACAAACACACACACACACACACACACACACACACACACACACACACACACACACACACACACACACACACACACACACACACACACACACACACACACACTGTACCGTCACGTCACCACGACCCTTCAAAACAGAACGAATTAGTTCACGGACTAATCATTCCG
>NC_134789.1:64861180-64873680 GCF_046742065.1 Oratosquilla oratoria
TATATGAGATTATATTGATCTTGTTCCTTGCCAAGAACCACAGCCAAAATCAATTTGAGGTCACCTAGAAAATACCAATGATAATGACTAATGTGTACAGTAGTATAATTTTTGTATGTTTATATACATTTACCTCACCACCCCTTTACAAACTCTATGGAAGAAAATTAACTATAATTCACTGAGAGTCTTATCAGTGTTACAATATCATATATTACATGTTACATGTTGCATGTTTCATTATGCGTTTTCAACACAATATATATATACATGCGGGGTCACAATTTTGAAATACAAAACAACAGCACAATCTATAAGTTGTCTTATATTTCTTATATTGTTCTGTATTCAAACAACTCCATTCAATGAAGGGCGCATATCCAATGTTTAATGGGATCTTCGCTGTTGTAGCTATTCAATTCGGGATGGATAGAATATGAGGTAATTGTGCATTTGATACTACTATTACTATTACTATTACTATTACAGCGATGAAATTGATTATAATGTACTTAGAACGGAAATTATAATTAAGTTAGATTGAGTAGATTTGTGTAAAGAAATACAAAAATTCTGCGAAGTATATCACAAAACTTTGATGTCCATGAGTTACTCTATAAACCGTATACCACGTTCACTTGATGACTAAAGAAAATCAAACAAAACATTCTGGAGACATGTGTGGACAAATATAGAGAAATCCCAATAGGTTGCGTTCATTTCTAAACTTTTCATTCATAGGAAAAAAAAAACGATATTATAGTCTGAATGTCTTTTGCTTGACCTTAGTAAGGACACTTTGGTGTAAAGATATAATTTCAAAGGTCTTTTACAAGTCCATGTACTACTTCTGTAGACTTATCAAAGTCGGACCGTCCGAAAAGGAATGAAACTAGAAAATGTCTCAGCTGTTAAGTGTCAGTTGACCTGAAGATGGGTCCATAGGGTGGAGAGTGAGAGAGAGAGAGAGAGAGAGAGAGAGAGAGAGAGAGAGAGAGAGAGAGAGAGAGAGAGAGAGAGAGAGAGAGAGAGAGAGAGAGAGAGAGAGAGAGAGATAATGAGAGAGAGAGAGAGAGAGAGAGAGAGAGAGAGAGAGAGAGAGAGAGAGAGAGAGAGAGAAGAGAAAATGTGTGTGTGTGTGTGTGTGTGTGTGTGTGTGTGTGTGTGTGTGTGTGTGTGTGTGTGTGTGTGTGTGTGTGTGTGTGTGTGTGTGTGTGTGTGTGTGTGAGAGAGAGAGAGAGAGAGAGAGAGAGCCAGTCAAGATAATGCAACAATTTATACGAGAGCTATCCGTTAGCTGGCTAAAATCGGCTGGCGCAATGCAAAATGAAGTGATTATCCTGTAGTGTAGGTTTCAAAGGTTAAAAGCAGAGTGTAATAGACAGAACCTGGCACAACAAAGGTCTCGCGGCAGCAGTTATTCTAGTGCGGTTTAATACTGAACTATTCTACAAAGCAAAGGTCATATGGTGAGATGGGCAACTTCCTTTTGTGTTGATAAGAGTAAATGCAACCATTTTCGAGCTATAACACTCTTAATGCATTTGGCCTTGAACATGACCTTTCAAGTTTACACGAGGTTGAAGGAAAATGTAAATGTGGCTTCCTTTATGATAGTAATTGTAAACGTTTATTTTCTACCGTTTTCGTATCGAGGTTTCCTGAAAATCCGTAATCTGGAGTCCGATTTTTCAGTTATTTATTCTCAAGTTAGACATTTTCTTTTATGATATTCAGTACAGAAGAAATTTACCAAAATGGTTCATGGGCTTTGAAATTTACTCTACAAGAACAGGTTTAGGCAACTTAATTTACACTCTCTGGAAAGACGCAGGGTGCGGGGTGATCTAATAGAGGTGTTCAAGTGGATCGAGGACTTGAACAAGGGGATACAGACAAGGTCATCATATTAAGACAAGGCAGGACTTCCGATAGTGAATTTGAATTGGACAATTTCAGATCTAAGAAGAAAATAGGCAAAAACTGGTTTACCAATTGAGTGGTCAATCAATGGAATAGACTTACTCGTAGTAACCATGTAGTAGGAGTTAAAACTAACGGTTGTTTTAAGAATAGGTTAGACGACTTTATGGATGGGGATAGTAAGTGGTAATGAATATGGAAGTGCCTAGTGTAGGCATTATGGTCTTTTACAGTCTCCCTCCTTCCTATGTTTTTTATGTTCTTATGATAAATGACATTATAATTAAAAGAATTATATTAGTCTTAAACAGTTTTTGAAGGAGTTAAAAAAATTAACACATTTTCAAATATTTTGACCTAAACTTTAAAGCAATCACTTTCAAATATTATTAGTTTTGTGTGGAGATCACTCCCTACATTTGATGAAATATTCTTCGTAAATGGTCTTTTCGTAATTTTTCCAACAATCAGAGAATTATAGAAACCCGAACAAAACCAATACTTCTCACGGACTTCGTCCGACCAAGATAGTTTAGCATCGAGGAGAAACAGTGTCCCTCAGCTAATTACTCTATTATACATTAAGTAGTGGGCATTGTTGCAGGGAAATGAATATGCAACATTCAACAATACATAACAATAGATAGATATCAAAACCGCATTGAGCGACATATACAAGTTACGCGTATAAGTGGTTCTGAAACTATTGGCTTGGCTTCGCAGAGCTCTGAAACTGCGGAAGTGTTCTGAAGTCATGTATATAACTTTTCCTATTTGCCCTTGAGGGCTTTCTGTAAAGTTCAGGGTGCATATGGCTAAAAGCGGTGGTCATGTAGTCAGCACCAGTAGCTGCGGTGACGTTCCTAAGTTTACATTGTATAAACGTGTGTCTTGCTGCGTTGATTCTGGTACGGGCAATGGGTGCAGGAAAACAAATGTTTGTTAAATGATTGTGAGGCGTATGGTGTGTAGCCGCATGATTTAGCTAGCGGATCATAGGCCCTTTTGGTACGCTTATGTATAAGTACAAACTGCAGATACTGTTTCATTGGTGTAATCTAATTTGTTTAACATCCGTCTAAATCTTAAGACAACTAAACTGGAGAAAATATACAAGATTCTCAGGAACGAAATTCATAATAGTATAATTAACTCAATTTGCCAAACAAATAACATCTTCCAAGAGATACATTTTGTGAAGATAAAAAATGTCGCCTAAGATATGATTAGACTGAGTACAATGGGAAAAAGGTTAAGTAGGACAGCAGGATCATGCCCAGTTTAATTTATGATAGAAATAAATGTACATATTAATACATATGTATCTCTCTCTTTCTCTCTCTCTATATATCTATCTATCTATCTATCTATATCTATCTATCTATTTATCTATCTATATCTATCTATCTATTTATCTATTTATCTATCTATCTATCTACCTATCTATCTATCTGTATACAGAGAACTTTTTCCTTTTTATAAGGGAGGTAGCCAAATCAGAGGCTTGTACCTATTACCACCGAATTTGCTCCCTTCCACTACCCTCCATCCTTCCCATCTCACTCCTCAAGGATGACAGGTAATCCCTGCATCCACCAATTATTCTATATGTATAAATTGTTACGCTCTAAGACACGCAACACGGAAAGAAATTTGTCACAATTGTTCATGTGTATTTAATGGTTACGTGTCATGCTAATTATTATGTTTATTCACGTTGGCTTCAGATTTCATTTCTTCAAAACTCTAGAAAATTTATCTTCTAAATTCAGCTATATCTTCGTAGGTGTATCTTGGTACGGAAGTTACGCACATATAGTTATTACAAAGATTATGTACTGAGGTACTTTGCTTTTTCATACCACTTGCCTTTCGTAGAAGAATGACAGCTATTTCAATTTTCGTATTTATTGTTTATAATCTACGTTAAACACAGACCTTTTATCGAGTTATATCTTTAAATGCATACAGACTGTGAGATATCTAAACGTTAGCTAGGCTAAACGGACATTTGTTATAACATCCCTTTAATGAAAACATGCCTATGTGAAAAATGGCTGATAACAGTTCATTAACTCATCCTCTCCTCTCTTGCCTAGAATCCGGTCACGTTGACTTAATTTCGCGCCAATTTCAAACCACTTTGCATATGCCCCTCACCTCTATTTTGATTTAACTGTTTGTGACACCTTCGTCTTTAAAAGAAGGTCAGCGATAGAAATGACAACGATTTATCATTTAGAATTTGTTTTAAGAGCGAAAGGGTCTATGAACAGAGTAAGTTTTGCAATGCATTCTATTAACAGGTGATCACTCTAACTAGAAGTATTTGGCATCCCTCCCTTGCGGCCAAGTATATGAAGCCAGATCTAGTGTCTAAAACGAAATATCCTTGACTCTCTTGTATTTCATTATGTGATCACCTTAAATTCTTTTCTTAGATTCGCCCATTGATGATGTTGAAAACAAGAATCCTTTCACTCAATTAATTCTATTTGATGCATAGCAGGTCAACTTCCTACGCTATATCATGAACAATTGCGCCATTTATCCATATTTTGTTCCTTATCCCTTAAAATCAACCAGGTAAACACACACACACGCACACACACACACACACACACACACACACACACACACACATATATATATATATATATACATATATATATATACATTATATATATATATATATATATGACACACACACACACACACTATATATATTCTATATATATTCTGTTAAAAAATATATATACATATATATATATATATATATATATATATATATATATATATATATATATATATATATATATATATATATTTTGTTAAAAGCGACAGTAAAAGAATGATTAATTAACATTTTCCGTGAGCTCTCAAGCTTGCAAAAAGTAGATTTCTGGTAGAGGGAGAGGGAGTAAATCAACTTTCCAAAACTCATAGGAAACACAAAAGTTATAATGAACACAAAAATACAGCAAAAAACAAAATACAAGCAGAACAAATTGAATATCAAGACGTTTCGCAGATCTTTCTGCATCCCCAGTGAAGAAAAAAGAAGAAGAAGAGGGACCATATTTTAAATGGAACGAAAATCACGGGGAGAGGTCATCGTGTTGTCACTGGGGGAGGTCACATGTATAATCCCGGAACACCGGGTTATATAAACGCCTTTTCTAAAGGTCAGAAAAAATTGAGATGACATTGTACTACCTGACAGTTAATGTGTTCAAGGTAATATGGACCTCTTTACGAGACAACAGACCTCCAAAGAGCAGAATGAAATAACCTAATGATTTGGAGAAAGAACGAAAAGAAATTGTACTACCATGTAAAAGCTTTAAGCAGCAATTGCATAAAGTATAGCCATAACTTTAGTTCCATTTGATCCGATACTAAAACCTCAAGAGTATTACATTTTTATGTGGTTAATAGCAATTAACCCTCAGTACTAATCAGCAAGTCATGCCATGTTGTAATCATGTCTCTTTTGTTATAATGAAATGCATGGAATGAAAGGAACAAGATGACCTCTTTTGGTTCTTAAAAAGATAATGTAGATTATGGAAAAATATATAAAAAACACGTAAATGAAAGAAATTATATGTGTACATTTCTTTATAGGATAAACTAAAAGTAATAATATAAGCTTGAAAATATATAAATGAGTAGATAGAGGAACTGCTGATGTAAGTGATAAACCAATCGAGTGATAAACCCATCGACAAAGAGAAAGAACAGATATACTCGTATAAAAATCAGTATTTTAAAATTCATTAGAGAATACTGTATGTAAGCAAAAAAACATTTCGCTTTACCTGTGTTTTTATCCATTTTTTCTTAACATATTTCATCTCTCTAAGTGGGATTTAAAACACACGAATAACAACATATTGTTTTGTAATCCCGTGAGATTTGTGAGCGTGAAATAAGGAAGAAACCTGGCAAATATGTGTGTACATGAATTGATCTTTATGCGCATGTATGTATAGACATTCATACACACACACACACACACACACACACACACACACACACACACACACACACACACACACACACACACACACACACACACACACACACACACACACACACACACACACACACACACACACACACACACACACACACACACACACACACACACATAAATATATATATATATATATGTATATACATATATATACAAATATAAGCATATACATACTCGTATACATATATGCATGTAAACTCGTAGGCATACATTCATGTTCATATGCATATACATGTTCATATTCATATGCATATACATATGCATATAGATATACATATACATGTACTTATACATATGCATATACATATACATATACATATAAATATACATATACATATATATACATATACATAAATATGTATATACATATATACAAATACATATACATATATATGTATATACATATATACAAATACATATACATATATATATATATATGTATATATATATATATATGTATATATATATGTATATATATATATATATGTATAATATATATATATATATATATAATATTTAGAAGCTCTGCCAAGGGATTCGAACCCTGGTAGAGCTTCTAAAAATGTTCAATCTGTCTTAAACACACAATATATATATATATATATATATATATATATATATATATATATATATATATATATATATATATATATATACATATATATATATATGCATTAGAGTTATGACTTTATCAGGTTTAAAAACCTGTGCTGGAAAACAAAGAAATTTTTCCTAAAACACACAAAAATGCCTTATGTTTTGTCAAATCGTGAAAAAATTCCTGTACATAACGTGATGTTGTATAAGGCTGAAACATAAAAAATCTTCCGTTTACAAAAATCTTTGTTTACAAATGAATATAGCGTACAGCAAACTACGAAAAGGGGTTTTAAGTTTGTGAATTATTCTTTATGAATTTGCTGTTAAGATATTTGTCCTTTTTGCAAATGGTGTGAAGCTCTTTCATCAGATCCACAGTTCGTTCGACCACCATATTTATGAGAGGCATATCATGCATTGATTATTCCTCTATCCAGTTGATGAAAAAAAAATAAAGCCTTAGATCACTTTAATTCTAAACCGCAGTATGCACCTCATTGTGTCTTCTAAATAGTACTGACGTGAGAACCATGCCTTCGCCCATGTAGTTACTATAAAGTCACAAATAGCTTTCAACTGATCTCTCAATTTACGAAGGAGAAAAAAGATTACCCGTGAATTCCATTTAGCACTGTGAAGGGAGAGCACCTTTGGCCCTTTCATGAGGCTATTTTCCTTCCATCTGGTAGAAATTATATGCTTCACAGAGTTCAAAAACAAACCTGAAATCATCTCTTCATCCAGCGTTTTCACGTGTCATTATTTCTGTACCACAAAAGCTTTTTTTGTAAGTCCTCATGGTCTGCCAAAACATCTTCAATGAAAATACAGTTGTTGTTGGGTGAGCATAATTTCATTGTGAAATAGGAATTCATTACGTGACGTGTAACCAGGTCGAGAATGTGACGTTGGCATCCAATAAACTGAGGCTCTTCTAGTCCCTTTTGTCTGAAGTGTTTCTGAAGTCTAAAAAACAATGCCACTTTGGTGGTCTGTTTTGACTACTGTGGTGTCAGAAATAATAATTTTGACGCTCCTCCACGTATTATATTCATCCAGCAGGGCTTGCAATGGGCTAAAGATGTCCTCAGTTGATCCACTTTTACAAGCCAAAATGCCAAGGTATAGAGTTTTTGCAGAATTCTTTAGACAGACTACCTGATATTCTTTATTATCAACTCTTCATCAAAATGCAAACAGATTTCTCTTCAGTAATTCATTTCAGTTGATCCACTTTTACAAGCCAAAATGCCAAGGTATAGTTTTTGCAGAATTCTTTAGACAGACTACCTGATATTCTTTATTATCAACTCTTCATCAAAATGCAAACAGATTTCTCTTCAGTAATTCATTTCAGTTGATCCACTTTTACAAGCCAAAATGCCAAGGTATAGTTTTTGCAGAATTCTTTAGACAGACTACCTGATATTCTTTATTATCAACTCTTCATCAAAATGCAAACAGATTTCTCTTCAGTAATTCATTTCAGCCGATTCTTGACTCTTTCTGCATTCGTGGTCAATCGATGCCAAATTCCACAAACGTGTGGGTAAATCTACACCTTCTTCGGCCAAGTTTTGAAGAAAATTTGATGCTTTCCTTTTTGATAAGAACCCTTTTGGTACCAGTTTGGTAGCAGACTTACCGTTTTATACTTCCGTTTCATTAGAGGAGACCCTTTTGCAACATCAGAATCAGTGCTGTTCTTTTCTTCTTCAGTACTACTACTCAACTCTGCCATTTGGCTTGTTGACGATTCTAATTACTTTCCTGGCTACTTTCTCAGTTGTGTATCGCACTTGGCCTCCTGATTCCATTTGTTTTCTGTAAAGTTCTTTGTCTTTGCTGTAATACTAGTTTTCCCATGGTTTTGTAATACCAAAAATATGATAATTGTTTCTTTATTCTGCCGGTTTTTATATTTTTCAAGCCCTTTGCCGCAACATGCTGTTTAGAAAGAAAAGAGAAACTCAGTTTCTTCCAAAGCTTCAGCAATTCTTGAGATATCTTCCTCATTTGAACTACTTGCCCTTTGAGTTCCTTATACAGCCCCAATTATGTCTCTTTTCAAAGCCATTTTACACATGATCTCATTTACGCCCTTTTTCATTTCTGGTATGCTGGGATGGCGTTTTGTAGTTGTCATATTCCGTGTCCATTTCTTTCCAGCTGATTCTATCAATGATTTGGATAATTTACTTTAAAATAATATAATTTTACGAGAGTGAAAGAGAGAGAGAAGAGAGAGAGAGAGAGAGAGAGAGAGAGAGAGAGAGAGAGAGAGAGAGAGAGAGAGAGAGAGAGAGAGAGAGAGAGAGAGTGAGAGAGAGAGAGAGAGGCGGAGAGAGAGATGGGGAGAGAGTGAGTGAGAGAGTGAGTGAGTGAGTGAGTGAGTGAGTGAGTGAGTGAGTGAGAGAGAGAGAGAGAGAGAGAGAGAGAGAGAGAGAGAGAGAGAGAGAGAGAGAGAGAGAGAGAGAGAGAGAGAGAGAGAGAGAGAGAGAGAGAGCGAGAGAGAGAAAGTAACACGTCAATGCATACAATCAATGAGTAACACGTCGCTAATAACACCTTGTTTCATATCACAAAAAAGTCATACATGACAGAAAAAACATTACCATTACTGTATAAGACAATGGCATGAAATTGGCTCACTGCCAACTGTAAACTGAAGCAGTAGAGACATTTTTTAGTTAGAGGGCAGGATAGATAAGTTGGGGAGAGGGAGGGAAGGGGGATTTGGGGGTTTAGTGAAAGGAAAGAGTGAAATGGAAGGAAGTAAGAGTTATGATTGATGTGGGGCAGACCATTACGTGTTGATTTAGGCCTTTATAGGAAGAAATGCGAGGTTACCAATTGTCATTTATTAATCGAATCAAAATGAAAATTAAGTGATAAATGCGTAAAAAGGGTCAATGCATTGTTTACCTACGGTTTAGAGGGCGTCCATTTAAAAGCCCTTCAATCATACACACCGCTAGAAAAATATGAATAAAAAATATTTTAAATGGAATTTGTTAATGAAACTTTTGGTGATGTTTTGCAATACGTTGCAGTATTTTCAATGTGCTTAGGTTAATTTTATGGATGTGAGCAAAAATGCCCCCCCCATCCCAAAATAAGTCTGTTATGGATCTTTTTACACATATATTTTAAAGATGCTGTATGACAAGAAAACTTATTCCAAAATAATTAAACACTAGTGAAGTTGTTAATTCACTGTTTCTTTGTCTACACAGCACAAACTCAAAACTGCAACTAGCAAAGCTGATTTCAAACAGCTGCTACTGATATTGCTGCTGACACCATCTCAGGCATTCACTTCCTGTTTGCAGCATACATGAAATGATGTTATATGCGGGAGGGTTTTACATGACAAAAGAGAGAAAAAGACATAGGCAAAATTTCATCAAATACAACATATACATATACACATCCAAATATATATATGATATACATATATGTATATGGGCATGTACATGTATATAATATATATATATATATATATATATATATATATATATATATATATATATGTATATATATATATATATATATATATATATATGTATATATATATATATATATATATATATATTGGGGTTGACTGAAATGTTATGAAAGAAATGATAAATGAATGTATTCTGCGGAGAGGAAAATATGTTGAGCCCCAATATCTCCTTGACATAAAAAAAGAAATAGACTTACTCATGTCCGGTTTCGTAAGACTTAATATGCCGTATTCTGCAATAGAATTTGCATTAGTTAAGTGTCTACACAATCAGCTCTTTAGCAATGAATTGGTGTGTATATGTATACTTAAGGGTGTATGACTGCCTGAAAACGTGTGTCTGCAGCCATTAATGTGTTTGTGGAAAGCTGTGCACATGTGAATTCCCTTGTGTGTGTGTGTGTGTGTGTGTGTGTGTGTGTGTGTGTGTGTGTGTGTGTGTGTGTGTGTGTGTGTGTGTGTGTGTGTGTGTGTGTGTGTGTGTGTGTGTGTGTGTGTGTGTGTGTGTGTGTGTGTGTGTGTGTGTGTGTGTGTGTGTGTGTGTGTGTGTGTGTGTTAAAATACACATTTCTCTTCATGTATAACTTAGATACTTGTCCGTGCGTGTCTACCTGCTCTGTTACCTGACCCAGTAATTGTTCTCAAGGGATTGCAGGTTTGTATCATAAGACTTGAGTGTATTTTCTTATTTTCTCTTCAAAGGATTACAATGTAACTGTGTTTTACTTTTTTCCTCTCTGTCATTGCTTTGTGTTTTGGATAATGGAGAATCATACAGTTAAATGTAACACAATGAGTTTTACTGTGATGATGAATAACTAATAAAACGTACCAGGTTCAAACGAAGTTGAGGAATCGGTATTGTCTGTTATAAGTGGTTGTATTTGTAAGTGTACCTACGTGTTTACAGGAAAGGAATTATACTTGTGGGGAACAGATTATTTTTCTCCATAAGTTAAATTTGGTTTTAAACACATTCAGGTTTTCTTTTTCAAGTGTTTCCTATATCATATATATATACATATATATATATATATATATATATATATATATATATGTATATATATATATATATATGTGTGTGTGTGTGTGTGTGTGTGTGTGTGTGTGTGTGTGTGTGTGTGTGTGTGTGTGTATGTGTGTTTATTTCAAAATTTATCTCTTGTTATTATTTTCTTTATGTCCTTCACATCTTACTTTTGTGGCGTAATCGGAATCGTGCTGGTCCTGCATTCATTTACTTGTGGGTTCGAATCCCGCACTCCTCTATGACTCCTAGCAGTGACTCGCTGTTGCCTGCCCCAAATTGCATAATAGAGCAAAGGCGACGGCTTCGGCCGCATCTACTCATTGCCTCCTGGCGTATGGTCCTCACTTTGTCATCCTAAACGAAAAGAACATATTCTCACTTGTATTCCATTCTTTCGTTATTCTGAACATACGAGTAGCGATATCTCTTCTCACAGCTCATGAAAATTAATCCAATTATAATTCTATATCTCTGAACATGACGTGAAATACTATACTTGTATTCTTCAACGAAGAATATTTTTATTGTGTTTAGGTAACAAATTATATCTGATCAGCTCATCCAGTTTTTTTGTTTTTTTTTACCATACACACTTTTGTGTTTGCACTCACTTCTAGTATCGCTCACCTCTTAATAATTGTTCACCCTCGGTTCTAGTTTTAGTTTCTGTCTCAATTTTTCAGTAGCAATTTGTAAACATTATCCTCATCCTCTACCTTTACGTCGTAAGCAAATAACTTAATGTAATCTGACGTTCCTTCCATCATGTTACATTATTGAAGTACTACTGATGACAATAACTAACTTGTGGTACCCCGCTAGTCACATACTAACAACCTATACCTTACTAATGTTTTCATATATCGGTTTTTCAATATGCTTATCCATATATTCTTTAAATTCTCTATTGTTCTCTATTTTTGTGACAATATTCGTTTGTTTGGCACCTTGTCAAAGGCTTTCTATATATCAAAGAACACATAGTTCACTCATCCAGCTCTCTTGCATCACTTCTACCGCCCGTGAGTTGATGTTTACTATATTAGAAGGCCTTTGTTGTATATTAAAGAATATAAAATCGATGTCTTTCTGGCCTTCAGCTCTTGTAGATATGTAATTCATCTTCTACATTAATACATGTGCGCATTCCTCTGTATGTGTATGTGTGTGTGCGTGTGTGTGTGCATTTAAGCATATATGCATGTGTATGTGCATATTTGTGAGTGCATATATGTGTGCATATATATGCATATATATGGATACATATACATACATACATACATATATATATATATATATATATATATATATATATGTATATATATGCATATATATGGATACATATACATACATACATACATATATATATATATATATATATATATATATATATGTATAAA
>NC_134789.1:64876180-64878680 GCF_046742065.1 Oratosquilla oratoria
GGGAAAGTATTTGTACAACACTGAATGGGTCCCAGTGATTAGAGATACATTTTAACGACCAAAATGCACTTTAATTCTAAGCCATCAACATCGGGAGACCCAATGGGGCCACATGCAGAAACTGATCATCGTCTCCTAAAGGTCTCGTATCGTCTCCTAAATGTCTCGTATACTAACGGGCATGTGTCACTGAATGTGAGTAATCACTGTCCAAGCAGATCCAAGTCTTGGACATTAAACAGGATGAAAAAAATGAAGATCTATACTTAAAACGAAAGAACTCTCAGATGACCACGGACTGGAGAGTTTAATGGAAGAACTAGATATAAATGGGACGTCGTCGTACTGAGCGAAGCCCTAAGAGTGGAAGAAAAGCTGATACAAGATGGTCACCACCTTTTCTACTATAGAGGTAAGAACAAAGAAAGATCCAGTGGAGTAGGATCCTTGATAAACCGAGAGGTTACTGGTAACATAGTTAAGTTCAGTAGTTTATCAGACAGGGTAGCTTTGGTTGTGATTAGGCTGCGTAAAAGGTACACTCTATAAGTAGTTCAAGCTTATGCACCAACTTCATAGATTTCAGACGATGAAATTGAGTCGTTCTATGATGATTTAAGTCAGGTAATAGATCAAGAGAAAGTAAATACACGTTGGTAATAGGCGACTTTAATGCTAAAACGGAGAAGAAGATGGAAGGTGAGTCGTGCATTAGGAATTTTGGAGTTGGCGGAATAAATGACAGAGGCGAGATGTTAGTCAAATTTGCAGAGAACTACAACATGAGGATAATGAACACTTTCTTCCAAAAGCGTGTAGGCTGCAAATGAACCTGGAGAAGTCCAAATGAAACAACAAAAAGGATGTAGACTTCATATTAGGAGATGAGAGCAAGAGCGTTAGCAATGTTACGGTCATAAATAAAGTAAAAATTTACCAAAGCTAAACAGAGAGGTATATTTTATTTTGTCGTTTTCTCGATTCGTTGGTTCATCGCCTGCAAATGGTCTAGATTCGAATATCCACTCCTAATGCCTGCCTGTTCTCTCGGTTGGTTTCCATCTACAACCTGACTTAGTCTATTTATAAGGATCTTGGAGAATACTCTATACACATTTGATAGCAAGCTAATCGGTCGCTAGTTACTAAGGTCCTTCTGGTCTGCTTTTTTATGAAGCAAAATCACTATAGCATTACGCTTTCTTGACGTAAGCACTAAGTGTACAACTGAGGCAACTTAACATGAACTTCTTTCCCTACGTTTTTCAACATATCTATCGATAAACCATCTTCTCTAGGTGCTTTTCTTCGTTTCATATTGTTAAAGTAAATTCACCTTCTTCCTTTGTAATCTCTGGTACACTATTAACGTCTACATTTAATGATTTCTCCATGTCTGTCTTTCAAACATAACATTTGCTGTCTTCCTAAAACATACATGCGGTCGGTCCCTTTAATACTTTTACCTTTTCGAAAAGTTTCCTCTATTATATCCATGTTTCTCTTTCTTTTCTCTAATCTCTGTCTTTTGTTGATAAGCTTGTTTATTTCTACTTTTTCTTTTTCATCTCTGTTTTTAATCTGCATGGTCCTTCTTCTTCTAATTGAATCATTTGTAGCTTTAAAGTATTTGTTTTCTTTAATACTTTTTGTACTTCCTACTTTCTCTGCTGATTCCCTAATGATATTCACTTAATTCAAATTCACATCTTCGACGGTGTCTTCATTAGTTCTTAGAATGTTGAATCTATTTCTAATTTCTAAGTGATTTCTTCTATGATCCTTAACCTTCGCAAGGCTTATTTTCTTTCTTAAAACTAGTTTATTTCTCTCCTTGCTCTGAAATTGAATATAGCTGTGCAACCTACCATTCTACGGCCCACGTATGTTGACTTTATTTATGACCGTAACATTGAGGTCGTGCATGTGTGGGCATGTGAGCGCACGTGTATCCTTTTGTCTGTGTGTATAGGCATCTTTGCATAAGCTTGCATATGGCTGTGATGTCCATAGTCCTTGTTTTGCACGCGAACACAAACGAATTTAAACGATTGTGTGCGAACGGTCGGCGGGTTAAGTACAATAATTCCCTCAAGTCCCAGTGACACGTCCACAGAATATAATGACATTTGTTGGTCCCTGATATGGAAGTATCCTGATACTGCTTCCTACAAGATTTCGTCACCACTAAATGGCCACCTTCTACTTAGTTTGACATAATAACTAATACCTAAATCGATTTTTTCTTAATCATAGCTTAATATATGGATAGAGTGAGTAATGAGGAGGTGAGGAGGAGTACCGGGGTGAAAATGGATTTGGGAGATAGGGTTGATGAAAGAATATTAGGATGGTTTGGACACATGGAAAGAATGAGTGAAGAAAGACTAGTAAAAGAGGTATGGAAGGCAGATGTGGAGGGAGTGAACATGAGGGGACGTCCTAGGATGAGGTGGATGGATGGGGTGAAGGGGGCTTTGGGGAAGAGGGGAATGTCTGT
>NC_134789.1:64880828-64883328 GCF_046742065.1 Oratosquilla oratoria
GGTGAGGTTCTTGGCCTCACGGGGACAACAAATAATGGTCGAGTTACGATCCCTTTCTCCTCTTCCTCTTTTTCTCTCTCTTTTCCCTCTCCTCCATTTCCTTCTTCTATTACTCTTTTCTTTCCTTATCCTCTAGTATAATCCCTTCATTCTCGTCCTCTTACTCTTCCTCTTCCTTCTCTCCTCTTTTTCTCTCTCTTTATTATTTTTCTTTTCTTCTTCCTCTTTATAATCTTCTCTTCCTCTACTTGAGACTTTCCTTTCATTTCATTTCTCTCCTCCTCCTCCTCTTCCTTTTCTTCTTCCTTTTCCCCTTCCTTTTCCTCTTCATTTACCTCTTCCTTTTCCTCTTCTTTTTCCCTCTTCCTACTTCTCTTCCTCTTTCTCTTTATTTTCTTTTTGTGCCTTTCCTCTTTTTTTTCAATTACTTTCCTCTGTCTTTGTTCTTTCCCCTTTCCTCTCTCTCATCCTGCTACTTTTCTTCCACCTTTTCTTCTTATTATTTCTATTCTTCTACCTCTTCCTCCTCCTCTTCCTCTTCCCATTCTGTCCCGCAACGATTGATTTAAACTATTGCTTTTTTCAATGTGTTGCTAGTTCATGGTTAGTTGAATTTCATGAAAAGAGATTTTTGTCATGTTCGCTTGGTTTTATTTTTTCTAAACATATAAACGATATAACATAGAGCTCTTTATTCTATCATTATAATTTTTTCGTCCAATGAATCCTAAATTTATGTCAATTAGAAACACGTTAAATGTAAATTGACGAATGCTAAATTTGTTTTATTTTGAAGCCTGCAATCGCTAAATGGGTAAACAGCAACTGTACATTAATGCATAAGTGTATTATAGAGACGTTTTAGGCGTGGCTACACCTTTCAATGTGTATCTAACGTGTTTAATATTTTCATACAATGTATAATTTTAAAAAGAGTAATATCTATGTGGAATTGTTATTGTAACACCGTATACTAAAAGAATTTGGAAACAGGTTCTATGACAATTTATTTTCACATTCGTGTAAGATTGAAAATAAATAGATAAATAAATAAACCCATAAAGAACTAACAAAGAAAAGTTAAAAAAAATGCAGAGGAGAGAAAAAGGTACGCTTCCTAATGACAACATAAATTAAAAGGTATTTAAGTATATGTACATATTTTAAGATTCCAATTGCATTTATTTTTACGAATCCGTAGTCCAGCTAATTTTCTCTCTTTTCTCTTTCCTTCTCCCTCCTCAACTCCTCCTTCTCTTTTCTCCCTGTTTTCGTCTTTCTCCATCCTCCCTACTCTATTTTCCCTTCTCTATCTTCATTTTTCACCTTATCCATTATTATTCATTTTCTTCCGTTTTTCCTCTTCCTTCTCTTCTCTTCCTTTTCTTTTCCTCCTTGTTCCCTTCTTTTTTCCCCTTCTCTGTCCTCATTTTTCACCTAATCCATTATTTATTAATTTTCTTCCGTTTTTCCTCTTCCTTCTCTTCTCTTCCTTTTCTTTTCCTCCCACTTCCCTTCTCCTTCCTCCCCCCTCCCTCCTCCCTCCTCCCTCCTCCCTCCTCCCCCTCTCTTATCTACCGCCTCCTCCCTCTCTTCTCCTCACCTCTTACCCAAAATCTCGTTCCCCCTCCCTAGTCTCCACCTTCCTATATTAAAATTTACGACAATCATAAATAGGTCAAGCATAAATATTGATTTTATCACAGGTTATGATGTATTGCTCTCCTTCGAATTCAGTGCCATATAAAGTTTTAGAACCAAAGATCACCACGTCACACCACTGTTTCAGCAGCATCATATCGCGGCGATAGCAGCATATCTAAGCGTTCTCTTGATGATAACTAAACTATAACCGAAACTTTACTACTATAACTCATCGTTCGAGCAATAAGTAGAGATTTGATGGTGCATTTATGGAGTTGGTATTCATGCGCGATAGGAGAGCCAAAGGGAGGACACTGTGCAAGGAAATAGGAGATTGTTCCTCAAGAGGTCTTCGATCTGCAAATGCGTTCTTGAAGAGGTTCCTCAACCATCCCAGAAGCCACAGACTCTTCTTCTTTGATGGGTCGTCGAGGAGGGCCAAAAGGGACGGGACGGGACAAGGAAATGGGAGATTTCCTTTTGGAAGCTTCTCTGAGTGCGTTCTTGAAGAGGTCTTCGACAACCCCAGAAGCCAGGGGCTCTTCATCTTTGATGGGTCGTAGAATTCGAATGAACTGATCTCAGGGTCCTAGGGCATACTGATTACAGGCTATGGGTTGATGGTGTCGTTAAGATCCATCTCCCCCCCCCCTTTTTTTTCGTCATTCAAAGAATATTTGTTCTCGAGTGCCTTATCCTTTGATATATATCAATCTGTGATTTATTCTTGTGTGTTTGTACATTTCTTTTCGTTGATTTTAACTTTTTGTGTAAGATTGAGCTGCAGCAATAAAATATGAGATCGACAGTAGATCTGCCAGTCCATAATGAAGTCAGTTATATATTTTCTTATTTA
>NC_134789.1:64893328-64900828 GCF_046742065.1 Oratosquilla oratoria
GAGCAAAATATTAAATTCTAGGTGTGTCCGTTTATGAGCCAGGATAAAAGGGACAAGTAATGGGTGTAGGATGGGTGAAGGGTGATTGGATACATACCTTGACAGTCTATTTTCCTTATAAGGGGTAAAAAGTCTCTTGGTATACATTTGTATGTAGTGGTTTAGGCTGAATTTAATTTGTTTTAGAATTGTTTATGTTTTTGTTTATTCAATATATTCAATTCAGTGATTAATTTAATGTTTATTTGTTACGAAATCTATGTATGATACTCACTAATCCAGACAGAATTGTCTAGTGAAATGAGTGAGGGACGTACTTGTTGGCACTTGCCTTTCTCCTTTAGTAGCAAATTTATTTATATATTGCTTTTAATCCTAAACCTTCTAACTGGAGTGAAGCAAAGTAGTTTAACTTTTTTTCAGTTCATTTCTATTTCGTCTGGTTCCTCTTATCTTCTTACTTCTATCTTTCCTCTTCCCTTCTCCCTTCTCTCCTACTTTTGTATTAAAACCTCACTGCCAACTTACCACTCTTTTTTTTCATCTTTATTTACACATCCCCATCATTTACATCCTCCTACTCTCTATCTTTCTCTTTCTCATCCTTTCTCTTTTCTTTGCTTCTTCATGCATCTACTCTTCTTTACCAATTGCTTCAGCTCACCATCTTCTTCCTCATCAGTTTCCTCTTTTTATGCTTTCGTGTCCTCCTCTTGACATTTTTCCTTCTTCCCGTACTATTTCTCCTCTTCTTATATCTTAAATTCTTATACGTCCTATTCCTTTTCTTCTTGGATTTTATTTCCTTATTCGTTTACTCCTAATGTTCTTCATGTCTTCTGTCCTTTTCCTCTTCTTTATCCAGAGTAGTAGATCATCCAGAACCAATCACTGTGACCTTTCATAAATTCCAGAGGGTAAAAAAAAAAAAAATTGCCAACAGAAGAAGAAGAAAACGAAGGTGAGAACCTTAGCCAAGTAGCCGCAGCCGAACCCGTCATCCTTACCCTATTATTCGCTTGAATATCGGTGCATGTAACATACACTACTAGGAGTCCGAGTGGAGTGTGAGGTTCAAATCCACAAGTAGCATATGCGAGAAAAACACGCTTCTAATTCTACTACTACCGCCTCTTCTCAGAAAAAGAATTTAGGATTTTTGAGTTCATAGAAGAGTTGGAACAGCATAATACAAATCACACCTCGGTGGATTATTAATATTCACAGATGAAATATTCTAATTACACACTAAAATCCATTCCTCCCTTTCCTTTCCCTCATCCCTTCCACTCCCCTCTCATAGGATGAGGATAGGTTGGTGATTTTAAAAATAATCTCAAATGTTTTCGCGTTCAACAAGGTTATGTAATAATTCTAAAATGACTTTGATGTTGGAAAAGGCTTATGTATCGCAGCGGGTAATCAAGCAATGCTGGATTTTATGAATATTTCTAAAAAAGAAAAGAAAATATAAAGTAGCTGAGGTGAGCAGAATTTACAGTGTACACACACACGTGTATATATATATGTATATATATATATATATATATATATACACAGTATATATATATATATATATATATATATATGTACATATATGAGAAACTGAGATGGGACGGGTGGAAAGAGTAGTGGAGGGCAGTGAAACAGGTGGGAATAGGTACATGGCACTGCCATATAAAGGGGAAGAAGCTCTTAGTATATATATATATATATATATATATATATATATATATATATATATATATATATATATATATATATATATATATATATATATTTTTTTTTTTCTTCTTTTTTTTATACTAGCCAATCTACCCGCGCGTTGCTGCGGGCAAATTATGATAATTTTATTTTGGTGAAATTTGTGGAGAAAAGTTACACGTATCAATAGAATTCAATAGAAAAGGCAACACAAATAAAATGTCAAGAAAGTAAGAAAAAATCTATTTGAGGAGGGAGACGCACTTTGGAAATAAAATATATTCGACTGTAGGAGAAGAATTGATTTTTTTTTTTTATCATTATTATCTTTGAACTCGATTTTTTTTTAAGGCTATCGACCCATAAAGGGGCCATTAGGCCTAACGTAAAGTTGTTCAGTCTCTATGTTTCTTCGTTGTATTACTGCCCGCGAAAAAGTAAAATAAAAATTACCAATATTTAAACATTCATAAAATTATACAATAATTTTACATTTACATGCTTTCTCCCTAAAACACTATCATAGTTTGTGGCAACATGAATTTCACTAATATAAATAATATCTATGAACAAATATAATGATTTGTTTAATCATAGTAACATTTGTGACAAAATGCCAATCGTGGTAAGGGGACACAAGTGTCGTGTTACCCCACCATACCACTTTAACCTTTAACCCTAGCCAAATTAATATTTTTTTGGAAATGAAATATAGTTATTCAAGTACCTGGAGTGACAGGATATCAGAATATATATGGTTATGGGGGCCTATCTCCTAAACCCTAGGAGAAGTTCGTGAACAAACAGATAGACAGACAGAAGCTACTACTGTGTTATAGTAGATGTATGTATATATATGTATATATATATATATATATATATATATATATATATATGTATGTATATCTGTATTGCTCATATATATGACTGTACATTACACACACACACACACACACACACACACATATGTATGTATATATATATATATATATATATATATATATACATATATATATATATATATATATATATATATATGTATGTATAGATAGATAATGGGGGACGACCCATACTATAAGGATACATATATTCTATACACACATTTACAGAAACGCCATGCATTTTATATATTATTCTGGTGAGCACAGTAATGAGGCCTATTGTATTAAAACTAAGGCATATTTTGAAATTATTTTATCGTCGTTGGCATGAAACCTTAACTACTTTCTGCTTATAAATCGAAGTAAAGGGAAAAATATTACTTGACGTGGCTGCTGGAAGGAAACCTTGCAAGAAAATTAGACGTCAACCACCAAATCGTCTCTCCAAAGGAAATTTCATTTTTGTCAAAATAAATTAATATGTAAAGATATATGTCTTCTCGTGTTTATATATATATATATATATATATATATATATATATATATATATATTTTTGTGTAGCCAGGTAGGATATTTTCTTGCAGGCAGACGAGGTTAAATGCTATTGAAGATTCATTTTTGATTATCTTCTTGCGTATAGTCTCTATACGACGAATAGTTGACTTATCATTTTCTGTAAGTCTGTTTAGGAGATCTCTTATATTGGCCGACGTTTCGGAACTCACTTGTTCCATCTTCCAGGGCGATATGATGTGTCAAGTTTTCTGTGTAGGTTATATATGGGATGTACGGATCATGGACACTGTGTCGAGGAAAAGTTGGATGCTCATTGGTGGATGGTAGCCAATGAGCGTGCGTTGTTTTCACTCGCGGGGGGGGTGGTCTCTCCCAGTGGGCGAAGCGATGGGGTTCGTTGGTCGCTTAGCACTTAGTCTTTTGCTAGATGGCAAGACCCGTAGGTCTTCCACCTGGATGTTGATTGATGGCTGCTTTGCTTGAATGTAGAGTGCTTCAAGGAGTAGCAACCTTCGTGGATCTCTTTCTCTGTCAATGATTGTTGTGTTGTGGTCCAGATCTTTTCTTGTTAGTGGTCTGTTGAGTTTGGTAGTATGGTGGGACTTTATGGATCCGTTACTCAAATGGCATGTCAGGCGTCTTGTAAGCTTAGTGGTTGTCATACCAATGTAAGAATGAGGTCCACACTCCTCACTATTGCAGCTATATTGGTATACAACATGGTCTTCTTGTAACTCTGTTTTCGTTGTGTTGGGGCGATTACGTATCATTAGTTGGGATGTCTTCTTTGTCTTGTAATATATGATGATCTGGATGTGTTTTGCTGGGTCGGTGGGTAGTACATTCTTGTGAATAATGTCCTTTATGATCTTCTCGTCTGCTTTGTATTCTGTGGACATATGGCTTTTGTAGTAGATTTTTATAGGTTTCTTTTCGCTTGTGGTGTTTCTGTCTTCGTCGGTGTACCATTTGTTTAAATGTGTTTGTATTGCTTGTGATACATCTGAGTTTGCGTATCCATTGTTGATAAGTACTTGTGTGATTCTCTCCAGAGAGCAGTACCTAACTGTCGAAGTACAGAGAGCAGTACCCGAGGCCGTAATCACCAGACAACTTAGGAAGCTTAGTACTCCTTTGGGAGTCCTTTTTGCTAACTTATTCATGGGTAGTATCGAAGAAGAGGTCTTCGGTGAAGTACAGAAACCGCAAATATACTGTCGATACATAGACGATATTTTCGTAAAAGCGGAAAATAACGAACAAGTCGTAGCACTACAACAGAGACTCATAGAAGCCTCAGGTCTTAACTTCACCATCGAAAACAGTGAAAATGGATCTCTCCCTTTCCTTGATGTCCTCGTGAAACAGGGGGAAGGATCTTTTCATACCTCAGTTTACACCAAAGCTAGTAACTCCGGACATTGCCTTAACGGAATGAGTGAATGCCCACAAAAGTACAAGATCTCAACAATTAGTGCATATGTACGAAGATCCCTTAGCCATTGTAGTAGCTGGAAAAATGTGCACCTAGAACTAGAAAGAGCATCACAAGTCCTAATCAACAACGGTTTTAGCAATAGAGACATTGAAAAAGTGACCAAGAAAATAATGGAAAATTGGTACGAGGAAATTAAATCAGCAAATGCATCAGACAATCCAGCGCAGAACGTTATAAATATATATTACAAATCCTTCTTCTCCACTGCATACAAGGAGGATGAGAGAGTGATGCAACAAATCATAAAGAGAAACATCAAGCCCACTGAATCAAGCTCCAAAATTAATTTCATTATTTACTATCAAAACAAAAAAACATCGAACCTACTCCTAAGGAACAACACCAGGCAGATCGTCGATGAACTTCAAAAATCTCATGTCGTATATAGGTACACCTGCAAATATGGGAACTGTGAAACCCATCCTACTACCTATATCGGCATGACCACCATGAGGCTCTCGCGTCGTCTGTCATATCACCTAAACTCAGGAGCACCTAAAAATCATCATAGCGAAGTCCATCAAGCAAAATTAAGAAGAGAAGACCTAACCCAGAATACGGAGATTATAGATCACAACAAAGACCCACAACGTTTACCTATATTAGAGGCTTTGTATATCAAGGATCTATCCCCGGGAATGAATACCCAACTCGAGGACTTAAAAATCCTACCAAGTGTGAGAAGATCATTCCCCAGTGAAAATTAGACAAAAAACACAGATGCACGCCACCCTCCAACCTACAGAACGACACGGAGCTCCGGCGACGCCAACCAGACAAAATCCCACATCGACGACCAGACAAAATCCCACACCGACGACTAGACAAAATCCCACAGCCTGTCCCATATATACCCACACACACCAGCCCAGCCCTTAGATTCGTACCTGCCACTGAGGAAGCACCAAGAGGTGTGAAAACGCGTTTTGGCTTATTTATAGATTATGTATGTTATTCCACAACATGACATACGGAGATTTATTAAGGTTACTGCCTACAGAAGGCAAGATCACTCTAAGAAAGAGAGAAAAATACGACAAGAAGCTCTGTCATAACAAGCTTGCCATTCATTTTAATGATATATATATATATATATATATATGTATATATATATATATATATACATACACATATATATATATATATATGTATATACATATACATATTTACTGATGTTGGAATCTATTTGAATCTTACAGATTCCGAACATTCATACTCCCATGAAACGTTTCGTTTACAAAGTTGTAATGATGTGAAATGGTTTTTGAACCTATGTAATGATAAGAGATCCCTTATAGTGCACCACGAAAAGGTTCCAATTCTTTCTTTCCCTCCATCCTGGGTTGAGGGTCTCTGGCTTTGGGCTGAGGTGGAGGTGGAGGTGGAGGTGGAGGTGGAGGTGGAAGAGGAGATAAAGGTGGATGAGTAGTACGAGGAGGAGGAGCTGGTGCAGTAGTGGAAGAAATAAGAAGAAAAATGGGAAGAAGAGGAGAGGGACAAAGAAGAGAAACGGGAGGAAGAGGAGAGGGACAAAGAGGAGAAACGGGAGGAAAAGGAGAGGACAAAGAAATAGAGGGAAAATGCGAAGATTAGAGAGAGATGGAGAGGGAAATGGGAGACAGAAAAGAGTGAAGACGAGGACGAATACGAGGACGAAAAAAAATGTAGCAGGTGGAGGAATTGGATGGAGACGAGGAGGAAGAAGAAAGCTAGAAGAAGCAAAAGAAGCAGAAGAATGAGAACTGGAGTGGAAAGGAAGGAAAGAGAAGGAATGGGAAATGGAAAAAGAGGAGAAAGATGAAATTGAGAAATACAAGGAAGAAACACTGGAGCAAAAGTGGGGAAAGAAGAGAAAGAGGAGGGTGATAGGGAAGTACAAGAATAAGGAGAGGAAAAGTGGAGAAAAGGAGGAGTAGAAGGAGAAAAGGAATGGAGAGTAGAAGGAGAGAAGAAGGAAAAGGATAAAGCCGAATAGAAGGCTTTAAGGTTGGTGAAGGAGGATTGGAAGAGGAAGAGAAATGCAAGGGGAGAAGGAGAAGGAGGAAGAGGAGGAGGAGAAGAAGGAAAAGAAGGAGGAGAATGAGGAAGAAGTGCCTGTCTGGCCCAGAAAACCTGTAATTATCTTTTCTTTGGAGGGGTTGGGGGCTGAAGGTAGAGGGAGGGGAGGACAGGATTGGTAGGATTTCAAGATTAGCCTATTTCTGTCTTCCTGCGTTCTGTCAAGCTTTCTTTCTATTTATTCATTTTTGTCTATAATTTATTAACATACGTATTCATACATATGTGTGTGGCTAGAGGAATATATGCATAGGTCTATGTTTTTTGTGGGCATTTATGTGTGTGTGTGTGTTTATGTGTATAAGAACGTACCTGTGTGTATCTTTGTGTAAAATAGCGTCAAAAAAATTGACATTTAAGATTTTAGGACAATAAAAATCAAAAGTAGTAGCCTTTTATTTCCCACTTTGGTGCTACGCTTAATATTTTTACATGTTACCCTTATTCTTGATAACCATCTGGATCCTTTTGGGCATCGAAATGGCAAATTCGGTAAAGTAGGTGGCGTCCATTGTCGCCCATATCTTTTACAGCTTCTCCTTCAGGACAAGGATGCTTGTGGGTTGCGACTCTTCCAGCTTTTTTTTCATCTGTTTCCAGGCATTTTCAATGGAGTTTAGGTCAGGGGAGTTGCCTGGCCACTCCAAAACACTAATGTTATGTTCAGAAAGGAACTTTTTCACTGCCTTGGACCTGTGAGAGGGAGCACCATCATACATGAAGTGGTCACACTCATGAATATCCCAGAAAGTGAGCATGTGATCCCTCAAAACCTTGATGTAGTTACTTGTTTTCATTGTCATATTTGTGGGGAGAAAGTAGAGTCTACCCCTGCCCTTTTT
>NC_134789.1:64908328-64923328 GCF_046742065.1 Oratosquilla oratoria
TCCCCCTCTCTTCTCCACTACCCACTCTCTTCTCTTTCCCCTTCCTATTTCTTCCCTTATCTCCCTTCCTTTCTCCACTACCTCCTTATCTCCTCCACCCTCCCTTTCTCTCTTTCCTCCGCGAGATTATCCAATAGGATAGAAGCGCTGGTGACCTGGAGTCTGTAACAATAACAAACTCTCCCTCCTCTCTACCCTCGCTCTTCGTTTGTTCTTTTTTATCTGTGGAGTTACAGTTTTGTATGAATTGTTTTCATTGTGAGGAAACGAACATTGAATGGAAGTGGAGAGCAGACACAAGAAGAGAAGGCGAGGAGGAGGAGGAGGAGGTGAGGAGGAGGAGGAGGAGGAGAAGGAAGACGAGGAGGAGGAGATGGAAGACGAGGAAGCGGAAAAGTGGGAGCAGGAAGAGGAAGAGGAAAATAATGGTGAATGAAAAGAGTAAGATACTAAGGAGGAGGAAGTGGAGGAGGAGGAGGACTCGGCCCTTTGTTAAGGATGGTCGGCCTTGTAAGAGAAGGCGAGGAGGAAGAGGAAGAGGAGGAGGAGAAGGAGAAGGAAGACGAGGAAGCGGAAAAGTGGGAGCAGGAATAGGAAGAGGAAAATAATGGTGAATGAAAAGAGTAAGATACTAAGGAGGAGGAAGTGGAGGAGGAGGAGGAGGACTTGGCCCTTTGTTAAGGGTGGTCGGCCTTGTAAGAGAAGGCGAGGAGGAAGAGGAAGAGGAGGAGGAGAAGGAAGACGAGGAAACGGAAAAGTGGGAGCAGGAAGAGGAAGAGAAAAATAATGGTGAATGAAAAGAGTAAGATACTAAGGAGGAGGAAGTGGAGGAGGAGGAGGAGGACTTGGCCCTTTGTTAAGGGTGGTCGGCCTTGTAAGACTTACAAAGGTTGTTTCTCATTACGGTAATTTACTTTCACGGTGGTTAACGCACTGACTTGTGAAAAAAGAGCAACGCTTTGTTGTTGCTGTTGTTCGAATGAAAATATTTGCAGGCTTGTAGCTTTATGTATTGGGTAACACGCAACAAAAATGATGAATATAATAATAGGTAAATGATAAATGAATAGGTAATTGAACAGGTATAAATAAATAAATGAGTGAACACGTAGATGAATGGATAAATGAAAAGTTTTCGCTTGCCTCAGAGAAAATTATAATGACAATAAAATTGATAATAATATGGACAATGATAATAACAATGATAATGATATTAACCTATTCCTTCTATGTTGCTATATATATATATATATATATATATATATATATATATATATATATATATATATATATATATATGCATATATATATATGTGTACATACACACACAGACACACACACACACACACACACACACAACACGGCCCGGTGGCGGATTGGCAAGGCACTGGCCTCACAAGCCGGAGAACCGGGGTTCGATTCCCCGGCCGGGCGGAGACAAGTTGGGTTTGTCTCCTTTCACGTGTAGCCCCTGTTCATCTAGCGGCGAGTAGGTACGGGACGTTAGTCAAGGAGTTGTGACCTTGCATTCCCGGTGTGTGGAGTGTGAGTGGTCTCAGTCCTACCCAGAGATCTGCTAATAATGAGCTCTGAGCTCACTGCCGTAGGGTGGTGTCTGGCTGTCTCGAAAAGAGGCTGCAGCAGATCCGAGGTGAATACACACACATATATATATATATATATGTATATATATATATATATATACATATATATATATATATATATATATATATATATATATACATATAGATACACACACACACACACACACACACACACACACACACACACACACACACACACACACACACACACACACACACACACACACTATTTTTAGCCTTGCTAAGGGCTTTCTGTAAAAAACAACGGCTGATATCCTTATTTTGCTAATTGATTTCCAAGTGATGTTAACTCTTAGTCTAAATAGTGTGGGCTGCATATTCTCAGAACTCGTATAAATAGACCAGAAGTGACACTCTTTTATATATCATCTACATGGTAGATAAAGAAATGCAATTGGTTCCCGCCGTGGTTTTTACAAATACCTTAGAAAGGGTAAAATTAGCTTTTATAGCTGATTCCTATTCCAGTATGAATATATATACGAATAGCCCTTAACAAGGCTAAAATTAGCTTTTATAAATCTGATTCCCATTCCACTATGCATACACACACACACACACACACACACACACACACACACACACACACACACACACACACACACACACACACACACACACACACATGTATATATATATATATATATATATCTATATATATACATTATATACATATATGTATATATATATATATATATATATATATATATATATATATATATATATATATATATATATATATATATATATATATATGTCTGTATGTATGTATGTATGGAACTGGAGACCAGAAGGTAGCAGATCTAGAGGTAGACCGAAGAAAAGATGGAAAGATGGCGTTCAAGAAATCCTAGAGGCAAATGGATTAGGAAAAATAGAGGATTTGAGAGAAGAGGGAAGCTTTGAGAGGACAATCTGGAGAAGTGTGCTGGCCCGACTGACAGGCTGTAAGCCTACCTGGGAGCAGATGTAAGAAGTAAGAAGTAATGTATGTATGTATGTATGTATGTATGTATGTATGTATGTATGTATGTAGGTATGTATGTATATATATATGTATGTATGTATGTATGTATGTCTCTATCTTTATTTACAAACAAATTATACGTTATTGACGACAATTTAGCAGTGGGAGGGTTTGGGGTGAGAGCAAGGTCGAGGAGAGAAGAGAGGAGGGGAACGAAAGGGACGAAGGAGAAGAGAGAAGTGAGGGAGTGTGAGGGGTGGAAAATATAGGTAGAAAAACAGAAAGAGAGAGGGAGAAAAAAGGGGGAAGACCAGGCTAATATAGATAAACAAGTCACAAGAAAACCATAACCCTCTGAGGTTAGAAATATACAAGAAATAGAAATCTAAATCGTACAGAAGTGTCAAGATTTCTGTATTCATGTATCAACGATGATGGGTGTTTGTTGTGATACGAGGAACAGTTAGGTGCAGAGATTAATGTAATTTGTATTTTTTAACGTGTTCTTGTTTTAACTCTAGAGGCTTAAATTATGGGCTGTTGTTGTGATACGAGAAGCAGTTAGGTGTAGAGATAAATATAATTTGTATTTTTTAACGTGTTTTTGTTTTAACTCCAGAGGCTTAAATTATTGGGATACAAAGAAATTAGCCAGGCCGTAGAACCCAGCTGTATGAGAGGAGGTGGTTGAGCGTAAGAGCAAACAGATGGTGGTCTGATGCAGGCAGCTGGTGGAGAAGGAACCCTGATTAAAAACGTCAGAGAGAAGTATCCAGGAAATCAAAGAAGAGGTAAAGACGAAAAATAAGACGCAGAGTAAGACAAAAATAGGGTGAAGAATGAGTCGAAGGTAAAGTCGACGTGCTAGACGAAGAATTAGACGAAGAATAAGACGAAGAATAAGACGAAGACTAAGGGTAAGAATAAAAGAATGAATAAGTGAAAGGAAAATATAAAGAATAAGACAAAGAATAGGTTGAAGAATAATACGAATAATAAGATATAATAACACTTTTTAATATAATAATATAAAAAGATATAATAAGAATAGTAAGACGAAGAGTTACTGTAAGATGAAAATTGTCAAGTGAGAATGAAGTTGATAAAGGATGTAATGACAAAAAATAAGTCCAAATTTAAGACCGAGACGGAGATCTAGACCTAGCAGTAGACCATGTCTTAGACTAAGACCAAATCAAGTCCAAGTCTGAGTCTCAGATACCAAAGCCAATGCCAACCAAGTTCAATATTTACTCCGAGTTCAATTTGAATTCAAGTTTAAAAACTAATTGTATATGTAAAAGTGCTAGAAATGCAGCCCAAAACAACAGCAATGTATCTAAGTCTACATTTAAATCCTAGACCAAGTCTAAGATCTAAATCTGAGACCAAAATTAAGACCAAAAAAAGATGTCTAAATCGTAGAGCAAGAACAGGAGCAACTGTTGAAATATGGATTACTATCTTATAACCTACAACCCAATTGTTGAAATATAAATTATTATCTTATAACCTACAACCCAATTGTTCACCACAGGCTCTTTACTTTTACAACCCACGACTACATAGCCTTACTTCCGACTTGCATAACATCTTACAGCAATTGCTCTTATCCCCAATTACCGCTACAATCTACAACATATTACCTATTCTTTCTACTGCCCCCCTTCAGTCTTTCCTTTACTACGATGATTCCGCCTCTTTCTTTCCCCCAAGGAAAGAGACGTTCGTTATTACTACAGAAATATGTACATTATTTATACAGTCCATAATTCCTTGTTTTCGTCTCCAATTTGGACAACAGCTTAAAACCTTATACACTCTCTTTGAAGTCCTTTCACGTTTTACAACACATTTTACTGAAAACCCTACACCCCGAAAACTACCTACAACACCAAAAGTTCACCAAGGAAGAATTCTTTCTAGTCTTGAAGTTTGTGGAGATTTTTTTAAGTGACCTCCATTCAAGGACAAACCATTCCTCCTTACTGATCTCAAAAAAAAAAAAAAAAGGAAAAAAAGAGGAAATTGGGTTGGGGATAAGAGGAGGGAGAGTGGGGAATGAAGGAAAAAGAGAGAGAGAGAAGGAGAAGAAAAGGGAGAGGGAGAAATTAGGAAGGAGAGTGATTGCATGAGGGCAGTATAAAAAAAAAGTAAAATGAGGAAAAGAAGAAAGAGAGGACGGAGGCTATAGGGTAGTGGACCACAACGTCTGGTCCATGGACCTCCTACAGGGCCACACAGTTTCTCAAATGGAATCACTAACAGAAAGCCAGTGGGGGTTAGTCGGTGCTTATTGATTTTATTCAGTGTAAAAAGGGTCTCTCCAGGAAGCTAAGAACAGCAATACATAAAAGTCACATGCGTGACGAAGGACTAGTTGAGAACTTCAGCTGTAGAGGATAAAAAAATGAACGATAGAAAAAAGAGAGATGAGGGAAACTAGAGATAAAAAAAATATAGAGAGGGGAAGAAGATAAGATAACGACTATGGGAAGAGAAGAGGAGGAGAGGGATGGTGGGAAATGAAAACACCTGAAGAATGATTGTAGAGTATAAAAAAAGGAAGATGAGGAGAATTTAAGGGAAGGGGTTATAGTAAAAGAGAGGAAAGGGAGGGGGAAGGATAGAGGAAAGGGAAGAAGTTAGGTAGAAGAATAAAGGGAGAATAATATAGATAATATAGAAAGGAAAGGAAACTATGGTATAATTAAAAGCTGAAATTTTCAGCGTTATATTTGTTGTTTATATATTTGGTTACTTATTAATTCATTTATTCATTCATCTATCCATTCATTTATTTGTATAATTATTAATTGTTTATTCAATATTTATCTTTTTATTTGTTTATTTGTATGTTTACTTATTTATTTATTTACTCATGCATTTCAACTATTCAATCAGCAACTATTCAATTGATTGATTTGTTGATTTATTCATCTATTTATTTGTCCTTTCATTTATCTGTATATCCTTCATTTATCAATACATCTACCTGCTGTTTTGTTGTTCTTCTCTTGAGTGAAAATAAGTCTTTAATCAGACAAGAATATTGTGTAGTTCTAGTCCGTAAAGGTGGTACTAATGTCCTTAACCCTTTAAAGTCCGATGACAAGATGTCTTGTCATTTGGTCAAATAAAACAAAAAATCATAAAACACCAAAATGTTTGATCAAACACCAGAAAAATATGACGTCAATCCTCGCGCGGTCAAGCCGCATCAGATGATATTCGGATGTACGGGCCGGCGCGAGGCCTACCATATCTGGTTTTTCGTATCTACACCACAAGCGGCTGACATGAGTTGAATGGGTTAAGATATAATCTGAATGATATGTATACTCAATAGCCCATATGAAGGAGAGGGAAAGAGGCGGATAAAAACAAGGAATAAGAATATTAAGAAAACATTGGATTAGGACTGAGGATGCCTAGAGTAGAAAGATTGATAAGATGAGTCATATCAAATCTTAAGACAAGTCTTTTAATCATCACTTTAACGACCTAGAACTATATTACATTACCTATATGTAATGTCTCTCTCACTTTAGTCTTTCATCTTCAACTCCATCTTCCTCTTCATCACCTTCCCTACCTCCTCCTTCTCCTCCTCCTCCTCCTCCTCCATCCCCAACAGCCCAACGCCAACCAACCCGAGGAAAAGGGTGAGGAGTCAAGGAGTACGGGTGTCAACGCGGGGAGGTTAGGAGATCCGGCCGTTGCACTCAAAAGGTTTTGAACTCCGGGGGCTGTTCATTTGTAACCAGAACAGTAAATCCAGAACAAACACGTTTCTTGTGCCGCTGGGGGCTCTCGATTTTCCTGGGAAGTCAGTCAGAGAAGATGCTGGCGCTGCAATACTCAGAATTGTGTATTTGTTACGTTTTTATGTCTGTATGTATGCGAGTTTGCACAGTATACACACACACACACACACACACATACATACATACATTATATATATATATACATATATATATATATATACATATATATATATATATATATATATATATATATATATATATAGTGTGTGTGTGTACTTATGTCTATTTCTGTGTACTCGTATAAATCCTGACAATGAAGACAATAGTAACGTTGATTGTGACGATGACAATGACAAAAACAACGAACGTTTAGCATACTAAGACGAAGACCATGACAATGATGATAGTGACGATATTGAACAGACATACATAGGTAAAGATGCGAAGAAAGGGTAGTGGTAGAGGACGAGTAGGAGTAGTAGTAGGAGGAGGAGGAGGAAGAGGAGGAGGAGTGGACAAGGAGGTTCAATAGGAGGAAGACAAGAAGAACTTATGGGACATAGAGGAAGTATATACGAGTAGAGGAGTGAAAATGTATAGTGGACATTGACCTGAAAACACGAGAAGAGAGGCGAAGAGAAAAAAAAAATATGGGAGAACATACAATAGAAGGGGAACAGTGGAGAGGATTTGGGAGGAGTAGGGAGGTTGTAATGAAAGCGTCCGACGGCAGGAAGATTTTTTTTTATAATTTATAAATCGTGAATATCAATGAAAAGGCTAAGTGAAAAATATGTACGCACACACGCACACTCCCTCATTTGGTTGTGGTAGACCATCGTTACCGATGACGACGCTGTTCTGCGTATAATGATAGGTGAAAGTTCGATAGTTATGTCGCTGATGCCATCGTATGTGGCTATTTAGTCCTATTTGGTAGCCGCATATTTTGCCACACAGTGGGCACAGGTGTTGTTCACTAGGAGGCCTTCCCTCCCCACGATGGTGTAGTCGGGCACGTTTTTCTGCTCTCCTCATGAACTGAACATCTTTCAATCGCTGGATTGCTCTGGCACATACAGTTCACGTGGTCCATCCGTCTACAGCCAGAGCCTCCAGCTCTTGGGGTTGTATGTCACATTTCTTGAGTAGGTGTTTGGCATAGCCTTTGTACCTCATCTTTGGGCCACCCAAACTTCTAATACCTTCAGTGGGCTGTCCATACAGGATCAGCCGTGAAAGCCAGTGTTCTGGCATCTTTATAGTATGGCCCAACCAGCGCAGGTACCATTGTGCCATGGTGGTTTCAATGTTGGTGTATAGTTCATCATAGCTAATCTTATCCTTCCTCGATACACCAAGAATCTTCAGGAGACATCTGATGTTGAAATTCTCCAAGATACAGTTCTCGCGGTTGTACAGGATCCATGCCTCTGAGCCATACAACGGAGTGGAGATAACTACAGCCCTGTACTCAGCAGCCTTTGTGTCAATTCTGAACCTGTAGTTGGAGAAAAGCCTATTTCGTAATCGCCCGAATGCTGTTGAAGCAAGGTTCATCCTGCTTTGGATCTCCATGTCTGCAGATCATTCTAGCGTGAGTATACTACCAAGGTATGTGAAGTGTTCCATGGTTTTGATTGGTTCATCGTTTATGTGAAATTGGAAAGGTACCTGTGGTGGTCCCGCGCACTGCACTAATACTTCCGTTTTGAGGGTGTTGACCTTGAAACCCATTGCAGAGTTAGTGAAAAAAACAAAAAAAAAAACAAGAATGTTCTCCAGGGAGCCAGCGTCGTGAGCAATGATATCGCAGTAATCAGTATATTGAAGTTCGATTACTTGTAAGGTGGAATCAATATCGTCCATCCTATATTGGATGGTCACGCCAGCGTCTTCCCCTAGGAAAGCATGACTTATGCTGGTTAGAGATGCCAGGAATATGTTAAACAGCATAGGGGCGAGTACACAGCCCTGAATTACTCCAACTTGGACTTCAAATGGGTTTAACAGTGAGCCACACGCCTGGGCTCGAGCCTGTATGCCATCGTGAAGGTGTTGGAGTACTCTGAGGAACCTTGGAGGAATTCCCATCTTCTTTAATAATACCCACAATATGACTTCGTTCACTGTACCAAAGCCTTTGTGAGATCAGCGGAGGTAATTAACAGGTGTTTATTTTGCTCCCCTCATTTTTCCTGTATCTGACGGATGGAAAAGATCATATCGGTGGTGCTGCGGTCCTTTTGAAAGCCACAGTGACTTTCTGGGCTGGCGCGGTCGTGTGAATCATGGAATGCTAAGATGGAGGCCTTTATTCAGCAGTGTACTCAGGATGGCTGATGTGATTGATTCGTTGATATGTGTTTGTACCGTGTGTGTAACTTACAGAACATTTTTGACTCCTCATTACATATGTCATTGAAATTTTTTTCAAATATTATTTCTTCTCTGATCATACAAAATTATTTTGTAGTTTTCTCATATATAGTCCTTGCTTTCTTAAGTTTCTTCACCCACCGTTCTTCTTCTTTATCTTTTTTGTGTATCAATTTTTTTTTTTTTTTTGCCGTTTCATATCTTTAAGCTAAACAATTCATTTTTTTTCTCCCTGAATTAGTCTTGTTAAATATTATTCCATTCATGAACTGTAAGCACATTTTCTATATTTATTTTGCCTCTCTGAACTCTTTATAAGCTGTTTCATCAAAGAATTTGTCTAGTCTTACGAATTTTGTCTTCTCGAAATTAAATCTTCCCTGTCTATATAACTCATCTCTCACTTTGACGCTGACAGCAGTGACATAGTGCCTGTACGTTTGCGTGCGTGAGTGCGTGAGTGCGTGAGTGTGCATATTTGTGTGTGTGTGTGTGTGTGTGTATGTATGTGTGTGTGTGTGTGTGTGTGTGTGTGTGTGTGTGTGTGTGTGTGTGTGTGTGTGTGTGTGTGTGTGTGTAATTGTGTGTATGTGAATGTGTGTTTGTGTGTTTGTATTTGTCAGTGTATTTACATATCTGCCTCTTTTTGCCTGTCTTTTCATGTAGGCATATAAATTTTCTGTCTTTATGTCCACCTGTGTCTGTCACTGTATCTCTTGCATGTGTCTGTATTTATAAACATCTCTTTCTGTGTTTCCATGGCTGTATAAGGGCATGAGTACGTACATTTATCTATCACTGTACATATAATTGCGTTTACAACCCCCCCCCATGTATTACTACTTTTATCACATTTTCTTGTACTTAAGTATTTACATTTTCTGTATTTTCTCAGGCTGTTAGTATTTCATATGCAATGATATTCAGAATAGACGCAGAGCTTATAGCAATGCAAACAAAGAACGGAGAGCTTGAGTTGGAGAGGGAAGAGAAAAGGAGGAGGAGGAGGAGGAGGAGGAGGAGCCGAGGAGGGGCAAGAGAAAAGGGAGAAAAGAGAGAAAGAGAAGAAAAGGATAAAGCAAAGTAGATAGAATCGCATATAGAGCCAACGATTCTGGAAAAAAGAAAATAGTGTAGAGGGGAGAAGAAGGAAAGAATAAAGAGAAGCACAAAAGAGACGAAGATAATGTACAAGAGAATAGAAAAAATGTAAAACGAAAGTAAACATCTTAATAGGATTAAATCCCAGTGAATTAACGAATAAAGTTATAGAAAACAAATATGAAGCATAACGAACGAAAAAATATAGATAACGGAGAAAATGATAAACGATGAATAGGAGATAAAGGAAAGGAACAAAACGCCTTGAAAGGTTCCGAATTGCAAAGGAATTGGGTAGAAAGCAAAAGGATAGAGGAAGAGAAGATATGATAAAGATAGAGAAGGGGAGATTGTATGATAAGGAAGAAGTGTGAAAATAATTGAGTGCTATAGTATCTAGCACGGCCAAAATAGAATAGAGTAATTGATATGATACAAAACGACTAAAATATTAACTAATAAAAAGGACAGAGGGAGACAGAGGGAGGACAGAGGGAGAGACGATATGATAAAGATGGAGAAGAGGAGATGGCATGATAAGGAAGACGTATGAAAATGATAGAATACTAGAGTATCTAGCACTACCAAAATAGAATAGAATAATTGATATGATACAAAACGAGTAAAAATATTAACTAATAAAAATGAACTAGAATATAGAAAAACGAAACTAATGCTTGAATTTGAAATAAAAAAAATAGTAGGCGAAAGAAGAATTGTAGAAATGACAATAAAAGTAAGAACTAAAAGGAAAAGGGAATTAATTCGAATCGAAAACGAAGACGGGAGAAGAGGAGATTTGATAAAAGTATGTAAGTGGAAAATGGAATGATAATGAAGATATTCTGAATGTGGAACTAATATCATTCCGTGTATTTCATTACATTTATTTGTCCCATTGAGTGGTACTAGTGTCCTTTACTTAGGAAAAATTGCATGAGTTACAAAAATAGTAAAGCAAAAACTGTAATATTCAAAATCAAAACTTAGTTTTTTTGTAAGCCAGTGATCACATTGGTCTCAAATCAACTGAATGAAAAGGCATGTTATTTTCTATTTGTCTATATTTTTTTCAACTGAAACATACTTAAAGGCTTATTTCATAACCAATAACTCAAGATTGACAACACTGGTAAAAACTACTCTTAAAATATATTTTTTTATTGTTACGGAATGCATATTACTAGAGCTTCTAGCCTTGTGGGGAATCTCGAACAAGTATCGTGTGTTGTTACATATGTTGCTTTCTTTAGTCGCGGGTTTGAAATATGTAGGAAGTTTTTTTTATTTATTTATTTTTTTGTATCGTAATTAGTTTGTTTTTATCTTATTGTATTTCATTTCTGCGTCATTACTTGCGGCGAAGGTCGAGGGGATGGTGGTTCGAATCCTGCCACCAGCGAAGTTGAACCAAGGGCATGGTTCATTAAATTCCAAGCTACAAAGCCCTCTGTGAGGGGCATCGTTCTAGCCTTCCGATAAGGGGGAATTTGTGACGTTAAACCATATCATCATCATCATTTCATTTCTTTTCATCTATTTTTGTTATTTCTTTTGTTTTATTCCGTTTTATTTAAATTTATCTTATTTTATTTGATCTGATATCAAGTATATTTGATCTTATTATGTTTTATTTAATTATATTTACTTTTTTTCTATTTTGCCTGTTTATCTGATGTGTTTTAGCATTTGGCATAATATATCTAAAAATAATGTTATACGCTATATATACTTTTAATTAAAGGATTTCCTTGTAGAAAACCAAATACATGTCAGACCACAACATATGTTGAACAAAAATATATATTATCCATAAACTTCAAAGCTGTGTTAATTTGGTTCCAAAATTTACATGGTTTTGAAATGTTCTTAAGATCGGCAACAATAAACCATATCATGTGGTTTAATAACTTATAATATTTTAAAAGTTTTGCAGAGAAATATAGCGGAATCACTTGGAAACTGGCTAGTGTATCTATAAATGACCAAAACAAAGCTTGTTTTTTATATATTTTTATTTATCTATTAATTAATTAAATAATTTACTTATTTGTTTATTTATCTATTCATTTATTTGTTTATTTATCTAGTTGTTGTTGGTACGGATACAGTTTTATGGGGGTTGATTTATATATTCGCTGTCTTATTTTTCCTATATTCTATATTAATATATTAATTCATTTATCTATCTTGTTCATATATATATATATATATATATATATATATATATATATATATATATATAAATAACATTTGCACTTTTTAAATCTTTGGCCAGTCCTTGCAAACGCTATTTCTAGAAAATTTGTTATTTATTGTATCTCTACTTAAGCCTATCTATGTTATTGTCTTATCTATAGAGTTCTTAGAATTTTTTTCTTCCTGGTGATGAAAATTAGTGTATAGATAAAACAATAGATGAATGAATAGGTAAACGAATAAACATTATTAATAAATATGTCATTGATATAATGAAAAATAGACAAATAAATGAACATATAAATAAATAAGGAAATTGAATAGATAGAATAAAAAGTTGAATGATTAAAAGAATAGATAAATAAAAAGACAAATAAAAATAAATAAATTAATAAAATCAATGTTATTCAAAAGAGAATTAATAGAATTCGCAACTGTGCTAAAGAGATTTGAGGTACTCCTTGACTGTGGAAGTGAAGCAAACGTGGAACTTATCTAGGCGTAGGAGGTGCTTGACGACTCACGATTTCTGATACACCTTTGGAGATCATAATTGGCTCAAACTCTCACAAGACTTGCTCGATGAGTACACTTCTGACTGCTTCGAAGGGATTGACATGACTATAATTATCTTCTTCATATTTTCTTTTCCAAGAAATATTCTCATACGAACGTCGAAATATTTTCATTCGAATGTCGTCCAAGTACGATGCTGTGATTGATATAACTGGAAGTCATTTTGCTGATGCATGAGTATAAGGGAATGATGGGGGAATTTGATTTGCTTGTTCATTTATTCATTCAATTAGTTATTATTCATTTATCTATTATGCTCTCGTTTATACATTTATTTATCCATCCATTTATTCATATAAATGTTTTATTTACTTATCAAACAGACATATAAAAAATGATAAATGAATGGATGAATATATAGGTAATTAAATAAATAAATAGATAAATGAATAAATGATTGAATAAATGCATTAATAAATGAATAGGTAAATAAACATATAGAATAATTTTGTCACTTGGTTGAAATGGTGAAAATGATAATTTTAGAGTTGACTGTATATTCCACGTTCACAGACACCACCACTATCACCAGCAATTTCTCCAAGTTTCTATGTCCATTTACACCATTTTCACCTCCACCTCCTCCTCCACTTCCACCCCCACTTCCACTTTCCACCACCAACTTACCTCCAACCCCACATTGACATTCATCTACATATCTATCTACCCTCTACCACCGTTCTGTAGTCCATTTGCATTTCCAACAATTTCAAATACGCTTTCACCTTCGTCTTTGCTTTCACAACATCTGTTATCACTTTCACCTTCATTTACATTATTACTTCCATTTGTAATATCACCGCTCTATTCGTTGCCATATATACCATCCCTTCAAGCATCTCCGTTAATAACAAACCCTCTTCCCCGTGACAAAAACGTAGTTCACAGTAGGGGAAGACTATATTGAATTATCATAAAAAAGAAAAGAAAAATAGATAAATAAATAAAAAACGTGAAGGGGCACCAACCTAGGTCCCTCTGAGGAGAGTAGCTAAAGACGTTAAACCGAATATATATATACATATATACACATATATATATATACATATATATATACATGTATATATATATATATATATATATATATATATATATATATATATATATACACATATTCTGCTGAGCTGGTTAGGGCGTCGTTACTTACAGCGAAGGTCAAGGGGATGGCGGTTTGAATCCTGCCACCGGGGAAGTTGAACCAAGGGCATGGTTAATTAAATTCAACGCTATAAAGTCCTCTGTAAGGGGCACCGTCTTAGCCTTTCGATAGGGGGAGTTTGTGACGTTAAACCATATCATCATATAATTTTTTCTGCCTTCTTAGAACGAGTAACTCAGTGTGTTAGTGTTTGTCTAAGTGATAACTACTGAAAAAACTAGAAGAAACTAGAACAAGTCGTCAGGATAGAGAGTCAGAATAGAGAGTCATTTGACGACATCATGTGATATTGTAGGTACCAATGTGTGAGTCAGTGGGTAGGTAAGTCAATTTGTGAATTTTCAAAGCTCATTTCGAGTCAGAAGAAGCAAATGTGAGTCCTAAAGAACTAATGAGTGACTCAGAAGTCGTAAATTCATAAGATGTATAGAGCTAGTGTTCATGATATTTGAACCCATTTTGTGAGTCGTTAGTAAAAGTGGGGAGTCAGGAGGAGTCAGTGAGTCGGCGAGAGAGGACGCGAGAGTCAGCAAAGGTGAGAATGAAGAGTCGGCGAGGTCCAATTTGAAGCTAAGTAGGGATGAGAACGAAGACTTTGAGTCAGCGAATGTCTTTGAGAGTGAGCAAGAGCGAGAATGAAAGTTAATACCTTCTTACGTAAACCTTGATGCATCTCGACTTTTTTCTTATTATTGTTATTATTATCATTATTATTGTTGTTATTATTATTATTATTATTATTATTATTATTATTATTATTATTATTATTATTATTATTATTATTATTATTATTATTATTATTATTATTGTTATTATTATTATTATTATTGTTATTGTTATTGTTGTTATTATCATTATAATTATCATTATCATTATCATTATCATTATCATTATTGTTGTTATTATTGCTATTATTGTTATTATTGTTATTATTGTTATTATTATTATTATTATTATTATTATTATGATGATTATTATTATTATTATTATTATTATGATTATGATTATGATGATGATGATGATTATTTATTATTATTATTATTATTATTATTATTATTATTATTATTATTATTATTATTATTATTATTATTATTATTATTATTATTATTATTATTATTATTATCATTATTATTATTATTATTTATTTATTTATTTATTTATTTATTTATTTTTTTTTTTTTTTTTTTTTTTTTTTTTTTTTTTTTTTTTTTTTCTTCTTTTTTTTTT
>NC_134789.1:64948328-64953328 GCF_046742065.1 Oratosquilla oratoria
TCATTCATCTCTTCTATCCAACATATCTTTATTGTTTATAATTTATTTTCAGTGCGAAGTCATCATGTCATTTGCTTACTTGTTATCTTCTCTTTTAATTTTTTCCTTATTCGTCATTCTCTTGTTCATCGTTAGCTTATTTGGTAATCTTCTTCAATGATTTTTTTAATTGTCTTTCTTTTTCTGTTTCTTGCTATTTATATTTTTATCTCACTAACTGTGATTTGTAATTCGCTACAATTCTTTTCATCTCTCAAAGCTTTGCCGAATATATCTTGAGGGATAAGCAAAAACTGTATGCTTGCTCCCCTCCGAAAAGATTCTGTCTATCTGTCTTTCTGTCCATCTCTCTCTGTGTCTGTCTGTCTGCTTTCTCTTTCCCCCTTCCCCTTCCTCCTCCAACTCCTTCCCCCTTTCCCTTCCTCCTCCCACTCCTTCCCCCTTCCCCTCCCTTTCTTTCTCTTACCTCCCTTCCTCCCCTTCCGCATCCTTCCAACTTCCTTTGCTTTTCCTTCTCTCTCCTGCCTTGTCCCTACTCCTCTTCTTTCTCTTCTTCTTCCCATCTCTTTTTCCTCTCTTTTTTTCCTCTTTTCCTCCGTTTTCTTTCATTTGTATTCCCAATTCTCTTCTCCACTCACCTTTTCAATCCTCTTCTTCTCTTTTATTCCTGTTCCCGGCAGTCTCTCTCTCTCTCTCTCTCTCTCTCTCTCTCTCTCTCTCTCTCTCTCTCTCTCTCTCTCTCTCTCTCTCTCTCTCTCTCTCTCTCTCTTTCTCTCTCTCTCTCTCTCTCTCTCTCTCTCTCTCTCTCTCTCTCTCTCTCTCTCTCTCTCTCTCTCTCTCTCTCTCTCTCTCTCTCTCTCTCTCTCTCTCTCTCTCTCTCTTTTAATATGTACTCGCCCTTTCCTTTCACTCTCTCATTCACTTACTCACTCACTCACTCATAATCACGAACCCTTTCTTTAACACCTTTTCTCTCTCTTTTTATCTTACCTTGAAGTTCCCACCCTTCACTCCCTCTCTTCACTCCCTGGCTGAAGAATCAAAGGTTTCTTTCTCTTTTTATACCAAATATGTTGTTTTTTATATATATGTTTTTTATTTACTTTTTACTATTTCTAATTATTTCAAATTTATGAAATATATTTTGTTTCCTTCCTCTTTTCTTCATGGTATTAGTAATAGAAGTAAATGTCTGTTATTACAGTCATAACTTGATGATGATGATGATGATGATGATGATGATGATGATGATGATGATGATGATGATGATGATGATGATGATGATGATGATGATGATGATGATGATGATGGTGATGATGATGATGATGATGATGATGATGATGATGATGATGAAGAAGAGGAGGAGAAGGAGGAGGAGGAGAGGAAGGAGAAGGAGGAGGAGGAGAAGGAGGAGAAGGAGGAGAAGGAGGAGGAGGAGAAGGAGGAGGAGGAGGAGGAGCAGGAGGAGGAGGAGGAGGAGGAGAAGGAGGAGGAGGAGAAGGAGGAGGAGGAGTAGGAGGACGACGAGGACAAAAATGACGAGGTGGGGGAGGAGGAGGAGGAAATTAAAGGAGGAAACGGCCACCTTTGCCCTTTTTGCACGGAGGTGGCTTTTGCCAGTTGGGTTTTTGAATGATGATCGAAACTGAACAAACCGTAACGACACAAGTATATAAATTAATCTGAATATTTGTATTTGTATTATTATTTCATATCCTTTTGGACACGTTTGGCGTGATAGTTGTTTTTTAATCGCTATCAGGTGCTTATTTACCATTTATTTTTTTATGTATCTATTAATACATTGATTTATTCGTTTAATTATTCATTCATTCACTTATCTATTTATTCATCTAATTATTATTGTTTATTTATATACTAATTTATTTATTTATTTATTTATTTATTCATTTGTTTATTTATTTATCTATTTATTCATTTATCTATTTATTTATTTATTTGCTTTTTGCGTATTATCTGTGTATTATTTTACATCTCAAATATTGCTAGATTTATAATCAAAGAGAAACTTTGCAGTCTTATGTTTTAGTACTAGATTTTAATTACCCCTTTGGTAGACCGCAGACTGAACCAGGCGGCTGATTTATATTAATTCTTATATACTTAATATTAAAGCTTCAGAGAAAAAAATCTTATAAGCTTTAGCAAATGATGTTAATCATATTACCAAATCAAAGTGATTAATCTTTACACATTGAAATAAATTTCTTCTTCTCCTTATATTTGTCTTAGTTATCTTTTATACTTTTGGTTTGATTTAGTATTTCTAAATGTCTAAATTTAGAGTTAAATCCTGTTCTTTTTTCTCTGCCTTCTCCTTCTCTTTCTTCATTTCTTCCTCCCGTTCCTATTCCTTCCTCTTTTCTCTTCTCTCCTCCACCACCTCTCTTTCTTTCCGTCTCTTTTCTTTTTCTCATCTCTCCCTCTCTTCTCTTCTCCTCATCTCTCCCTCTCTTCTCTCCTCCTCATCTCTCCCTCTCTTCTCTTCCCCTCATCTCTCCCTCTCTTCTCTTCTCCTCATCTCTCCCTCTCTTCTCTTCACCTCATCTCTCCCTCTCTTCTCTCCTCCTCATCTCTCCCTCTCTTCTCTTCCCCTTATCTCTCCCTCTCTTCTCTTCTCCTCATCTCTCCCTCTCTTCTCTTCTCCTCATCACTCCCTCTTTTCTCTTCCCCTCATCTCTCCTTCTCTTCTCTTCTCCTCATCTCTCTCTCCCTCATCTCTCCCCCTCTCCCTCTCCTCTCTCCCTCTCTCTTCTCCTCCCCTCATCTCTCCCTCTCTTCTCTTCCCCTCATCTCTCCCTCTCTTCTCTTCTCCTCATCTCTCCCTCACTTCACATCTCCTCATCTCTCCCGCCTCTTCTCTTCCCCTCATCTCTCCCTCTCTCTTCTCCCTCATCTCCCTCTCTTCTCTTCCCCTCATCTCTCCCTCTCTTCTCTTCTCCTCATCTCTCCCTCTCTTCTCTTCTCCTCATCTCTCCCTCTCTTCTCTTCCCCTCATCTCTCCCTCTCTTCTCTTCCCCTCATCTCTCCCTCTCTTCTCTTCCCCTCATCTCTCCCTCTCTTCTCTTCTCCTCATCTCTCCCTCTCTTCTCCCTCATCTCTCCCTCTTCTCCTCATCTCTCCCTCTCTTCTCTTCTCCTCATCTCTCCCTCTCTTCTCTTCCCCTCATCTCTCCCTCTCTCCTCTCTCATCTCTCCCTCTCTTCTCTTCCCCTCATCTCTCCCTCTCTTCTCTTCACCTCATCTCTCCAACTCTTCTCTTCCCCTCATCTCTCCCTCTCTTCTCTTCACCTCATCTCTCCAACTCTTCTCTTCCCCTCATCTCTCCCTCTCTTCTCTTCCCCTCATCTCTCCCTCTCTTCTCTTCTCCTCATCTCTCCCTCTCTTCTCTTCCCCTCATCTCTCCCTCTCTTCTCTTCCCCTCATCTCTCCCTCTCTTCTCTTCTCCTCATCTCTCCCTCTCTTCTCTTCCCCTCATCTCTCCCTCTCTTCTCTTCTCCTCATCTCTCCCTCTCTTCTCTTCTCCTCATCTCTCCCTCTCTTCTCTTCTCCTCATCTCTCCCTCTCTTCTCTTCTCCTCATCTCTCCCTCTCTTCTCTTCTCCTCATCTCTCCCTCTCTTCTCTTCTCCTCATCTCTCCCTCTCTTCTCTTCTCCTCATCTCTCCCTCTCTTCTCTTCCCCTCATCTCTCCCTCTCTTCTCTTCCCCTCATCTCTCCCTCTCCTCTCTTGTCCTTATACCTCCCTCTCTTCTCTTCTCCTCATCTCTCCCTCTTCTCTCTTGTCCTCATACCTCAATACCTTTTCTTTCCTTAAACCTTCATATGTCATATATCTGATTTCTTTCCCTTCCATCTTTCCCTTCCTTTCCCACTCTCCTACTTTCTCCTCCCCCTCCCTTTTCCTCCTTCCTCTTCCCTCTCTTCCCCTCTCTTCTTTCCTTCCTTCCCTTTTACGTCTTTCCTTCTTGCCTTGCCTTCCCCTCCCCTTCCTTCCAGTCTGTTCGTAGAATTTTACTTCCAATATCTGTCTTCTTTTTCACTTTCCTCCATTCTTACTTTATCATTTCTGTTATTGCATTTCCTTTTATCATCATTATTCCATACACCCCATCCCCTTCCTTTTCATTTCCAATTTCCTTTGGCGTATGTTGTTATGTCTATGATTTATTTTTTTATGATGTTTTTGTGTTTCACAATTCCTTTTTTTTCTTTTTTTCAGTTTATATCTCTTTTTCCTCTCTCTGTTCACGACTTATTTGATTTTTGTTTCCCCTTATCTTGACGTCACGTCTATGCGTGGGTCCCCTCTCCCCATTTTCTTTTCTCCGTTTTACCTATTCTCCGTTTTCTTCTCGCAAAACTTCTCATTTATTTTCTTTTTCTGACGTTTTTCTTTTGTTTCCTCCTTATTCCCATTTTCTAATTTTACTTTGCATTTGGACTCACTGCGTTTTCTTTTTGCTTGTTTTACCTTCCCATGTTTTTATTATCATTCTCCGTTTTCTCCTAATTTTCCTTTTCTAATTTAACATTTTGTTTGTCTCAACTTTTTTTTAATTTTTCTCCTCAATTTAATTCTATTCCCTGATTTTTTTGAATTACATATTTTCTTTTATCCCTTGTAATGTGTTCTATTGGTCACATCATATCTTTTATTATCATTAATTCTTTTCATTGCCTTCTCGCCTTATACCATTTTCTTTGTTGATCACACTCCCTTTTTTATATTTCTTTGTTTATTCAAATAACCTATCCCCTCATTACTGTGTTGCTTTGGTTTTTATGTTATTGTTGCAATTGTTCTCTTCTTATTTTCAGTTTCTCTTGTTCCTTAATTTCACTTTCTTATTCTTTTTGTTCTTCCTTCATCCTTTTCTACATACTTTCATATTTTCCTTAATATCTTTCTCTTCTTTCTCCTCGTCTTCCTCCTCTTCTAATTCTTTTTTGTCTCTCTTCCTCTTGCCATCCTTCTTCTT
>NC_134789.1:64968328-64970828 GCF_046742065.1 Oratosquilla oratoria
ATCATAATGACACAAACACTTCTCTTTTTACTGACGAACTTCAGTCTCCCTGTCCGCCGTATTGATGGTGCTCTGTTTTATATATATATGTATATATATATATATATATATATATATATATATATATATATATATATATATATATATATATATATATATATATATATATAAATTGATGGTCACTAGTACATAGAGACCAGGTGACTCATTTTTACCCTCCTTGAAAGACCACGTTATACTAAAACTTCTTAGGCGTTTCATACTATGCTTGTACAGTTTCCTTTTGAAAAAAGTACGGTCTGTCTCTCTTTCCTTCCACTAGGAGGCTCTGAAACTCTCTTCCTCCAGGTGCTTTTACACGTGTCTATAACATGAATTCCTTCAGGAGTGGCATTCTGCGGGTATCTTATTTTTGGGTTTATTTTTCAATTAATTTTGTCGTGTCCTTCCTTTTACCTTTTACTGTTCTTGTCTTCTTTCTTATCTTATCTCTCTAATTTCTTTTTCTTCCTTCATTCTTTCTGTCCGCTGCTAATCTCCTGCACTCCCCTTTTCTTTCCAGCTTTTGTTCCTCATCCAAGAGCCTTCCTTCCTCTTTAACAACTTTTTCTTCGTCATCTCTTCACTCTCCCTTACTCTCGCATTGGCCCTCACTCTCTTCGCTCTTTTCCTCTTTCTCCATTCTCTCTCTTCTCTTTCTTTTCCCTTTTATCTCCTACCCTCCCTCTCTTCCCTTCTCTCCTTCTCTGCAATCATTCTTCCTCTTCCTCTTTCAAACCCTTGTCCTTCCTCCCCCTTTCATTTTCTCCTCCCTCCTCCACCACTCACTTCTCCCCCCTCATTTTCTCTTCTTCTGTTCTTCCCTGATATCATCCTTCCACTTCCTCTTCCATACCCTTGACTTTCCCTCCCCCCTCCCGTCTTCTCCCACTCTCCCCCACGTCCTTACCTCTCTTTCTCAATTCTGCCCTCCCCCTTACCTTCTCTCTTCTGACACCACCCCTCCACCTCCTCTTCCACGTCCTCGTCCTACTCTTCCCCCTCCCTTCATCCTCCCCCTCCTTTCTCTCAGGCAAGAAGGGCAGACGGTGTCGGTCGTCGGTGCCACCGTCCCCACCTGTAATTAAACCGGAGCGGTGGTGGGTTCCTTGACCGTCCAAGCGGCACGGTTATCTCAGTCGTCTAGCCCCACAGCGGTCAATACTGAGGCGAACTGGGAGGCGGGGTTGCGGTGGTGGGCGGGTGTGGGCGGGGTGGGCGAGAAGGTGGGTGGGGGTGGGGGTGGTGGGAGTTGGTCAGCATGATTTCTTCCTTGTTCGGGTCTCTGTTAGAAAGTCTCTTGCCGTGTCTCTCTACTCTTCCCACCAGAGTCTCTGTTTCTGTTTCTTTCTTCGGAGTCGCTCCGTCGTGTCCTCCTCTTCTTTCCTGCATTCGCTTTCCTTCTTCTCCTCTTCCTCCTACTCATAATTCTACTCTAGAATCCTCTGGCGAAGGTTCCATATGTCTACTCTTGCTGTATTCCTGTCTACTCCTGCTACTTACTCGTCTCTTACATCTGCTATTTCACCTGCTCCTGTCCTTGTAACTTCTGAGTTTATTCCTTGCCTTCTTCCCTCATCCGCTCCTGCTTCTGCTTGTTCTGTCTTCACTCCTAATCTTTCTGCTTCTGCTGATAGCTCTTCTCATAATTGTACACCTGCTTCTGCTTCTGCTTCTGCCACTGCTACCTCTACTTCACTTTCAGGTTTTTCTGCTTCTGCTAATAATTCTTCTCATAATTGTACACCTACTTCTGCTTCTGCTTCTGCCACTGCTACCTCTACTTCACTTTCAGGTTTTTCTGCTTCTGCTAATAATTCTTCTCATAATTGTACACCTACTTCTGCTTCTGCTTTTGCCACTGCCACCTCTACTTCACTTTCAGGTCCTGCTCTTACTTCCATTTCTCTGTTTCCACACCTACACCTCGTTATGGACCGAAGTGTCTCTTATCAGTTTTTGTGGTTCAAGTCCTTGTAATTCTTCGTAACTCATTGTGCTTTGTTTCTGCTATTGGTCAGACTGTACCTCTTCCTCCTCTTCCATCTCCTCCTCCTGCTCCTCCTCCTCCTGCTCCTCCTCCTCCTGCTCCTCCTCCTCCTCCTCCTCCTCCTTTTGTTTTTGTAAAAAAAAATTCTACATCTACTGTTCCTATTTTTTCTCTTCATCTTTACCTGTCTCTCTCTTTCTCCTCAACATCTTGTTCTGCCTCCTTTCTCCTCCTTCTTCCTCCTTCACCTCCTCCTCTTCCTCCTCTTTGTCTCCTTTTTCTCCTCCTCCTACTCCTCCTCTTCCTCTCTCACCTCCTCTTCCTCCTTCTTCTTTCCCACCTCCTTTCTTCTTCCTCCTCCTACTTCTCACTTTTATTTTCATCTTCTTCTTCTCATTTTCCTATTTCTAACCTTCGTCTTCCTTCTTCATCTCCTGCCTCTGCTCTTCCTCTTCTTCTTCCCGCTCCTCC
>NC_134789.1:64995828-65003328 GCF_046742065.1 Oratosquilla oratoria
TCTACTAAAACATATTAATCTATGCTCCCTACAAAAGCGAAGACTCAGAGGTGACACAAGCCTTTGAGATTCTGAAGGGAATTGAAAACATCAAGAGCGACAAAATGTTCATACTGAATGAGAAGCAGACAGGAAATAATGGTCTCAAGCTGTCAGGAAAAAGATTTAATTTGGAAGTGGGTAGAAACAACTTCGCCAACCGTGTAGTTAATGAAAGGAGTAAACTTCCTGCACAGTCAGTGTAATGCAGTTTAGTTCGAAGCTTTAAGTCATTTAAATAAATACCTAAGCAAGATGCTGTAATGTTTGCCATTTATCTTATATTGTTTGTTTATTTGTTTGTCATTATTTGTCTGTTATTATTTACTTTTTCATTTATCATTATTTACTATTTAACTTTTTGTTTATCATATAAGTTTACCTATTCATTTATTTATTTATTATTATTTATATTATTATTTATATTTATTTATCTATTTATTTATCATTGATATAATTTGTTGTCGCCCTACCTAGTTATGGCCCAAAAGGTGTCTTGTCGCTGTGGGTCTTCTTTGTAATCCTTTGTAATATATATATATATATATATATATATATATATATATATATATATATATATATATATATATATATATATATATATGTGTGTGTGTGTGTGTGTGTGTGTGTGTGTGTGTGTGTGTGTGTGTGTGTGTGTGTGTGTGTGTGTGTGTGTGTGTGTGTGTGTGTGTGTGTGTGTGTATCTATCCATCTATATGTATATGTATATATATATATACACATATATATACATATATATATAGATATGTATATACACATATTAAAGAAGAGACACGGAAAGGGAGAATATACTGGAGTTGAACTATTCTAATAAAAGAAAATAGAGAGGGAGAGAGAGGGAGAGAAACAAACATGGAGACACAAAAAAAAGAAGCATAAAGTATATAGACAATGAGGGAGTAAGGGACGCAGAAAGAGAACAAACAGGCATACAAGTCGGCAGACAAGCAGACAGGTAGACAGGTAGATAGACAGACAGGGACACGAAATAGGTCAGCGGCCGAGGCGGAAGAGGATCCCAACGCTGATGGGGTCCAAAGAAGATAAAAAGAAAATAGATATAGACGAATGAGGAAGAAGAGGAGTCTGGAAGATATGGGAAGGGGGAGACGTTGAGGATATGTCTGCGGCTTTCCAGGTGTTGCTGGACGAAATGAAAATGGAGGAAGAGGAGGACAGGGAGAGTCGGAAAAGGGTAATCATGGAAGAAAGAGAGAAAAAAAGAGAGAGAGAGTAGGAGGAGAAGTAGAGAGAGGGTGTGGGGAAATGTCCGCAGTCCTGCAGGTGTTGCTGGACGAAATGAAAATGGAGGAAGAGGAGGACAGGGAGAGTCGGAAAAGGGTAATCATGGAAGAAAGAGAGAAGAAAAGAGAGAGAGAGTAGGAGGACAAGTAAAGAGAGGGTGTGGGGAAATGTCCGCAGTCCTGCAGGTGTTGCTGGACGAAATGAAAATGGAGGAAGAGGAGGACAGGGAGAGTCGGAAAAGGGTAATCATGGAAGAAAGAGAGAAGAAAAGAGAGAGAGAGTAGGAGGAAGACAAGTAGAGAGAGGGTGTGGGCAAATGTCCGCAATCCTGCAGGTGTTGCTGGTCAAAATGAAGGAGGAGGAAAAAGAGGATTGCTAGAGTCGGAGAAGAAAAAAAGTAGGAACAGAAAGAGAGGAAAGAGAAGAAAGAAAAAAAGAAAAAAGGGAAAAACAAGTAGAGTTGTAGAAGTCATACAGGAGGCAGAAAAAAAGAAGGAACAGTAAATGTTAAGGAAATGAGTAGAAAGAAAAAAAAATGAGGGTGAGAAGAAGAAATAGGAGCAAATGTTGGAAAAAATCAATATAAGAGATATAGTGTAAAAAGAAAGAAAATAAGAAAAAGAAAAATTATGAGGATAATCAGAAGAGGAGGAGGAGGAGGAGGAGAAAAATGAGAAGAATGAGGTGAATCAGGAAATGAAATAGGGTAACTAGAAGATGATGATGATGAAGTGGAAGACGAAGGTAAATATGAATATGAGTATGAATATGAATATGAATATGAATATGAAGATGGAGATGAAGATGAAGATGAAGATAGAGATAAAGATAAAGATAAAGATAAAGATAAAGATAAAGATAAAGATAAAGATAAAGATAAAGATAAAGATAAAGATAAAGATAAAGATGAAGATGAAGAAGATGAATATGAAGATATAGATGAAGATGAAGATGAATATGAAGATGAAGATGAAGATGAAGATGAAGATGAAGATGAAGATGAAGATGAAGATGAAGATGACGATAAAGGAGAACACCGAGATGGAGATGGAGATGAAGATGAATATTAAGATGAAGATGAAGGTAAATAAGAAAAACCAAGAAAAATAAGTTGAAGAGGAAATAGAAAACACAAGAAAGAGGAAGGAGTAAAATCAAAATTGAAGAAAAAAGAATCATTATACGTATGTGGAAGAAGAGGAAGAGGGAAAAAAGAGGAGGAGAAAGAGGAGGAAGGGAAGAGAAAGATGATGAAGTTCTAAATTTGGAGGTAGAGATGATGATGGAGGCAGAGGAGAAAGAAAGACGGAGGGTGACGAGGAGGAGGAGGAGGAGGAGGAGGAGGAAAAAGATGCTTCGAATTCGGAAATAGAGATGGAGATGGACATGTAGGAGGAAATAGAGATGTAACAAGAGATGAAGATGAATGAAAACGAAGAAACAGGGAGGAGGAAGAGGAGGAGGAGGAGGTGGAGGAGGAAGAGGAAGAGGTAAAGAGAGAAAGAAGATGAGGCTCTGAATTCGGAGGTAGAGATGGCGATGGAGGTGGAGAGGGAAATGGAGATGTAAGAATAGATGAAGGTGAATGAAAATGAAGAAAGAGGGAGGAGGAAGAGGAGGAGGAGGAAGAGGTAAAGAGAGAAAGAAGATGAGGCTCTGAATTCGGAGGTAGAGATGGCGAGGGAGGTGGAGGAGGAGATGGAGATGTAAGAAGAGATGAAAGTAAATGAAAACGAAGAAACAGGGAGGAGGAAGAGGAGGAGGAGGAAGAGGTAAAGAGAGAAAGAAGATGAGGCTCTGAATTCGGAGGTAGAGATTGGGATGGAGGTGGAGGAGGAGATGGAGATGTAAGAAGAGAAGACAGTAAATGAAAACGAAGAAACAGGGAGGAGGAAGAGGAGGAGGAGGAGGAAGAGGTAAGGAGAGAAAGAAGATGAGGCTCTGAATTCGGAGGTAGAGATGGCGATTGAGGTGGAGGAGGAGGTGGAGTTGAAGGAAGACGTTGTGTGTGGGAATGGGAGGATTATGTAAAATTCAAGCCAAGGATCACCCCAGGCGACGCTTGCCAGCGTCGAGGAACAGTGACAAACGCTGAGGATAAACTCGACGCTGCTCAAGGACAACCAATATAGCGGATTAGATTCCAAGGGGGAGGTGGAGTGGGAGGGGGAGGAGGAGTACTGCTTTCTTATAGGTATTGATTAATCTATTTTTTTTTTTCTTATTCTTTCATGTCTATTTCCACTCTTCCGGTAGTGCCCATATCGAATCTCTCCCAATAACATAAACTGAGAAAGTGTAGTTGTAAGACCCAAATACTCATCCAGGTAAGAACATCACCTCTCTCCTATCTCTCCCATCCCTGCAGGAATGAATCATTTGTCTAACACACACACACACACACACACACACACACACACACACACACACACACACACACACACACACACACACACACACACACACACACACACACACATATATATATACATATACATATAGACATATACATATATATATATATATATATATATATATATATATATATATATATATATGTATTTAGATAGATAGACAGATAGATAGATAGATAGATATGGTGAATGGGGACCAGAAAAGGGAACAGTGATGACGAATGTAACTATATATATATATATATATATATATATATATATATATATGTATGTATGTATATGTAAGTATATATATATATATAGATATATATATACATGTGTGTGTATATACATATGTATATGTAAATATATATATATATATATATATATATATATATATACATATATATGTATATACAGTATATATATATTCTATTTTGTTTTTTGTGGATGATTGAATAATAATGATCTGGACAACAAAACAAAATATTTTCTGTTTAAAGACATACTGCAAGACCAAATCATTCAAAACTGTCGAAACCATTGCCCTAAAAAGAGTCTATTTTTAACTACGTTTGAAATTTTAAAACCTATGGATCGTAGGAAGGCAAGTAAATCACCTACTGGAGCTCCTCTTGCCACATACCTGAAAATGTCGCGATTGTTTTATATTCTTTCGGTCGAAGCCCGAGTAAATATCTGTGTCGTAGAAGTCAAGAGCTTGTGGTTTCATGTTCTTCAGTTAGACACATTATCTGAGATTCTATCCTTATAGGATTCAGATCTAACACCATATAACCCAGATTAATAACGATAAGAGAGTCACCATGTTTGTTTGGTTCTCTCAAATAATTGAGGTGAACGAAAACTTCCAAAACAATGTATGGTTTTCAGACGAGGCCCACTTTCTACTGTGTCGCTATGCTGATTCCAAGAACTGGGAATTCTGGGGCACTCACATTCATCACCGTATTGCTGAACGTCCTTTGCATTCAAAGAAGTGCAATGCATATGTTGCAATGTCCAAGCATGTAATGATTGTACCATTGTTCTCTGAAGATGAGAATGGAAACGTGACAGTAACAAAGGAGAGCTATGTGAAAATCATGGAACTGTTCTTGAGCGAACTGCTTCTCATTTTTGCTTTTAATCCAATAATTGTATAACCAATGTCCTACATTATTAGGTGATATCGGACCCTTAATTTCGTGTCCACAATTCCAATTATGTGTGTGTGTGTGTGTGTGTGTGTGTGTGTGTGTGTGTGTGTGTGTGTGTGTGTGTGTGTGTGTGTGTGTGTGTGTGTGTGTGTGTGTGTGTGTGTGTGTGTGTGTGTGTGTGTGTGTGTTTACCTAGTTGTATTTACCCAGTTGTATTTCACGGGACGAGAGCTATGCTCGTAATGACCCGCTTTTGCATCTCTCCGCATCCAGCTTGTTTTGAAAATCTTGTATATTTTTGGTACTCACCATTTCCCAGTATAGTTTTTTTCCAGATATCAATCGCTCTGTGTGAGAAGCTATTCTTTTTAAAACCTCTTCTGTAACTGTCCTTCTCTTCTTCTCATGTTCTCTTGCTTCTTTTTTTGTCCCGTTTTAATAAGTCCTCTCTATCAAGAACTTCCATCCCCTTTCATAATTCTGTAAATATTCAGCAAATCGCCTCTTTCTCTTCTCTGTTCCAGTGTTGATGGATATCATTTAGCCAGTTTTTTTTCGTATGTCAAATTTGAAAGTGTAGGTTTCCTTTTTGTCGCTGCTCTTTGAATTCTTTCTCATTTATTATTATATATTTTTTGTACTAGGTGCCTATAGTGTCGCAGCATACTCCAATTTAGATCTTCATCCATGTAGTCGAAGGCCACTTTCATTGATCTTAATAAGCTAAATGTCTCTCCGACTAGTTTGTTGACATGTTTATATGGTGTCAAGTGACTTGAGATAATTACCTCAGGGTCCCTTTCTGAGTCGACTTTTTTGAGTTCCTTGGTATCAATTTTATATTGACCCGATATTCTAATTTTGATTATCTTAAATTCCATTATACTACATTTCTTAATGTTAAAGTTCACCTCACACTTCTGACTCCATTTTCGTATTTTTTCTAGGTCTTCTTGTAGCGATCTGCAGTCTTCTGTGCTTACCTTTTTAGGTAGTTTGGGATCATCAACAAAGAAGTTCATGTAACATTTCACTTCTTCATTCATATCATTTATACACGAAAAAAAAAATATATATATATATATGTGTGTGTGTGTGTGTGTGTGTGTGTGTGTGTGTGTGTGTGTGTGTGTGTGTGTGTGTGTGTGTGTGTGTGTGTGTGTGTGTTTTGTGTGTGTGTGTGTGTGTGTGTGTGTGTGTGTGTGTGTGTGTGTGTGTGTGTGTGTGTGTGTGTGTGTGTGTGTGTGTGTGTGTGTGTGTGTGTGTGTGTGTGTGTGTGTGTGTGTGTGTGTGTGTGTGTGTGTGTGTGTGTGTGTGTGTGTGTGTGTGTGTGTGTGTGTGTGTGTGTGTGTGTGTGTGTGTGTGTGTGTGTGTGTGTGTGTGTGTGTGTGTGTGCTTATGCGTGTGCGTGCGCGTGCGTGTGTAACGATACATTATTCAGGAATATCATTATACATACATACATACATACATATACCAAGGCTTTTTCCCCCTTTCAATGAAGGTAGCCAAAAAGGGAAAGGCATAAAAAACACACACACACCCAACTCCCCGCCCACGAGAGTTGGAGTAACACCCCTCAGCGCTGCGATACTGATATTATTTCAGCCCCGGGCAAGAGTCGAACCCGGACCTCCGTAGTGGCAGGCCAGAGCTCTAACCACAGCGCCATGAGAGGTGATATTGTGTGTGTGTGTGTGTGTGTGTGTGTGTGTGTGTGTGTGTGTGTGTGTGTGTGTGTGTGTGTGTGTGTGTGTGTGTGTGTGTGTGTGTGTGTGTGTGTGTGTGTGTGTGTGTGTGTGTGTGTGTGTGTGTGTGTGTGTGTGTGCTTATGCGTGTGCGTGCGCGTGCGTGTGTAACGATACATTATTCAGGAATATCATTATACATACATACATACATACATATACCAAGGCTTTTTCCCCCTTTCAATGAAGGTAGCCAAAAAGGGAAAGGCATGAAAACACTCCCACCCATTTCATCCCTAAATACACTCCACACCCCTCCCACCCTCCCTCTCATCTGAGCACCTCCTGGATGACGGGTCATCCCTGCACCTTGCCCACCGCCCTGGGTCAGACGCAGTGTCGCAAGACACAGCACATCCACAGCAAGGCTGCTTCATTTAATCGGCGACCCCCCCCCTCTCCGTCCCCCCTTGCATATACATACTATAAACAAATAAAATATTGTTACCATTCTCTGGGATGCATTTAGGCTCATTTAAGACTCACGAACACAAACATCCTAACATTATGATTATTTAATAGTTATCGATAAAGTATGCAGACAGAAAAAAAAGGTCTATAAAGAGACAGTGTCATGAAGAACGAAACGAATATCATCTATACATCTACATCTATGTTTATATAAGTAAAGGTTTCTTCTTCCATATAAGAGAAGGTGCCAGAAAAGGCACGTAACCGCCTTTGATCCATCTACATCCATCTAACACCAATTTGCTTTACTTTTTGTTTTAGTTCCTTGTGGATGAAGGGACATCCCTCTGCCCAGCTATCACCCCCGTCCATTACCTGTGTCAGAAACAATGTAATAAGATGATAGAAGGAGTGTCATCTACAAAAAAAAAAAAAAAAAATAAATAATAATAATAATAATAATAACAATAATAATAATAATAA
>NC_134789.1:65013328-65015828 GCF_046742065.1 Oratosquilla oratoria
AACACCTCTATTAGATCACCACCGCATTCTGCGTCTTTCCAGAGAGTGTAAATTAAAATGCGTAAGCCTTTCTTCGTAAGATAAATTTCTATGCATATGTATCGATTTGGTCATTCTCCTCTGTACTGATTCTAGTGAACAGAGGTCCATCCTACAAGACGGAGACTAGAACATTACCGCATAGTCAAGGATAGATCTAACTAACGACAGATAGAGTTTGATAATTACCTCTGCACTTCTATTCGTAGACCTCCTGATAGCTTTATACCTGGCGCTAATGCACTGTTTCCTGGATTTAAGGTCAGGTCTCACTATAACTCTAAAGTCTCTCTCGCACTCAGTTTTCTCTAAAAACGTGTTATCTAAGCTATATCTATTTTTGGGGTAGTGTAGCCCTACGTTTAACACGCTGCACTTTGATGTATTTAATTTTATTTGCCACTTCACCGTCCCATATGAACAATTTATTAAGATAATAATATTATCCTGCAGAATCTCGTCGTCGTCTCCTGATATTATTATGTGTCCTATTTTAGTGTCGTGCGTAAACTTATTAACATCAATGTTAATCTCACTGTCCAAGTCATTTATGTACATATAAACAATAATGGACCTAAAACCGAGTGCTGGGGGGCCCAACTAGAAACACCCGCCATTTGTATTCTACACCATCTATGGTGACCCACTGTTTTTTTTTTTTTTCACTAATCTGAACTCTAATCCACTCTAACACTTTTCCTCCTATGCCATAAGCTTTGATTTTATTTAGTAGTTTCTGGCGGGGCACCTTGTTGAACGCTTTGCTAAAGTCAAGATAAATAACATCGTAACCATCATTGTTATCTGACCCTTTGTATACTTTAGCGTAAAATATTAGAAGATTTGTCACACTTGACTTACCCTTGGAGAAACAACGCTCTGTGTCACGAATCAAATTATGTCTCTCAATGTGTTCTCTGAGCCTATTAACTATTATTGATTCAAGCATTTTACCTATAACTGATGTCAAACTGATTGAGCTGTAGTTGCATATAGACGATTTATCTCCCTTCTTAGAAACAGGAACAACGTTTGCCTGCCCCCAAGCAACAGGCACAAAACCCGTGTCTACCGACTTGTTAGATATTTCTGTTAACTGAATACATATTTCAAATTTACACTGTTTAAGCACTTTCGAAAACAATTCGTTTGAACTCAGGAATTTTGTACCTTTAAATCTTTCAATCTGCTTGATTATTTCTTCCTTACTAATGCTGATATTAGATAGTCTGCTTTCTTCATCCCCACTGAAAATCAGAGAGCAGTCATGTACCTTATCTAACCTCTCCTTAGTGAACACCGAGAGAAAATATTTGTTAAACACCTTACTCATTTTTTCCTTCGGTTCTATTATGACCTTTTCGTCATTTTGAATTGGGCCCATTCTTTCCATATTTTTTGTTCTGCAGATATTAAAAAAGCGCTTGGGGTTGGATCTCGCTAGTATGGTAACCTCAATTTCAAAGTTACGTTTTTTTTTTTTGTATATTCTTTTTAACCAGTCTTGGAATATCATTATGATTCGATCTAAGGTGTGTTTCCCCCTTTTTCATTCATACGTAAAGTCCTCTCTTCATTCCAATCTCATGTTTCAGCCTGTCCGTCTTCCATTTCGGAGTATTACTATTCTTCTGTATTGACTTAAGGGGAATAAATTTATTTTGTGCATTTAGAATTAAATCTGTTCGGTTACTATACATTTCATCCAAATCGTTGACCGGACTCTTGACTCCACTCCCGCAAATGCCGTGACACGGTCACTGACCGCGCTAATGACGTCCAGATTGACAGTGTATCTGATCCCGTCACAGCCCGCTAGGCCGATCCAATAAGTTACCAGATTGCTCATATGGTCTCTCATCTTGTCTAAATTAGCTCACCTGAATTCCGGTATTTGAACGTTATTCGTGTTTTTTTTTTTATTCTTCCCTAATAATATAAAATCTTAAGTCTTGGTGATCGCTAAACCCTAGACTATCACCCACTTTTACATTACTCTACTCATTAGGTGATAAATATTAGTTAAAAGTAAGTCCAGAGTATGCTCTCTCCCTCGTAGGATCGGTAATCATTTGTTTTAGGAAATTATCCTACAGCACATCTAAGAAAAATTTTGATTCCTGATCTCCTACTAATATTTCCAGTCTACGTTTCTATAGTTAAAATTCCCCATGATCACAATGTTTTTGTACTGAAACGCTATGTGAATTTCATGAATCAGTGGGTCAGTCTGATCAATGCTGGGGTTAGGAGGTTTATATAGGGCGCCAAAAATAAGTTTCTTATTCTTGCCTATAATCTCCACCCAAATAGATTCCGTACTATCCTCTTCTTAATTGAATTGTTGATATTGAAGTTTGTATATATATATATATATATATATATATATATATATATATATATATATATATATATATATATATATATATGAAGGTGGAGAAAGAAGTCGCGGTTCTAGTTC
>NC_134789.1:65018328-65020828 GCF_046742065.1 Oratosquilla oratoria
AATGAATTATTCATATACTTATTTATCTATTTACTTGATTGTTTGATTCTTTATTTGTTTGTCTGATTTTTTATTTATTATTTTATCTATTGAATTGCTTACCTATTTCATTGTTTAATTAATCAACTAATTTATTTTTTATCTCTTTATTCATCTATTTGTTATATATCTATTTATTGATTATTTATTTATTCATCTATTTATCTACTTATCTCTTAATTTGTTTATTTGTTTTTATATGTTATTTTAGTTATTCATATACTTTTTTATCCATTTACTTATTTAGCTGTTAACTTATTTATTAATTTATACTTGTTTATCAATTTACTTATTTCCCTATTTACTTATTTATCTACTTGTTTATTTATTTACTTATTTTATTATTTACTTATATATTCATTTATTAATTCATCTATTTATTTATTTATTTATTTACTTATTTTTATATCTACTTATCATTTATTTATTTTCTTATCTTTTATATGTATTAATCTGTGGATTTGTTTATCTTGGTCTTATTTATTAAAAGTCTCGGTCCATAGATGCTACTACCATGTTTCTTTTTTCACGGCTTGTCATGCCGCGCTGTAGTGTTCCTCCTTGGTGATGAACATTAATGGAACAACCTAGGACATGAGTGTCCTATCTTTTGCCTCAGGCGTGTCCGCTTTCACCCAGCTGGGTGGGTATATACTGTACAAGGCTTTGCACTAAGGGTAGAGTGTGTATGTAGAAGGAAAGTACTAGACCCGTTTTATTTGCGCGTGCTGTCTGAATAAGACATCAGGCGATCCCAACAGGGCGTAAACGTACGTACGTATGACGACTTACGACCTCGAGTGTCCTGCTCGTAGTGCGACAGCGTTAGCACCGAACCACCCAGGACACTTTTATTGCTGTACAACGTTGTCTTTTCCCATCATAGTAAAAAACCCGCTCTTATTGTATTAAATTCTATCGCCCGTTTCTATATGTTCTGGTTCCTGATTTGGTTTTTTAGTGAGTTTAGTGACATCCTTACAGGCCTGTGTCACTCAGCATTTTTTTATAACTGGAAACTGTTAAAAAAAATTAACATACACTATCTCTCCATTCTGCTGCTGCTCTTCTTCTTTTACCTCCTCTATTACTCCACCTTTTCGGTGTAATATTGTCAACGAGTACAGAAGCGTTAGTTATTGCTTACAAAATAATACATATATACGCAAAGCAAAAGATGTTTTTTCCTTTTTAAGGAGGCTGGCCACCCAAGGCATGCTAAAAAGATAAATAAACAAAAAGTGATAAACAAAAATCCAACCTTCATACACCACAAACTACGCTCTTCGTGTATCTCTCCCTCCAGAGGACCATCAGCTTCATGCTCGATTGTGTTTTGTCCCCTCCTCCTCCTCCGCCTCCTTTCCTCCTCCACACTCCCTCCACAACAGAGAATGTCTTGCACTCTATTCCACACTTCCTCCTCGAAGGACCAATAATTCCTGGTTGACCATCAGGAGCTGAGATTTTGTAAAAACCTGCAGTTTGTGCATTTTATTTTCTTTAATCTGTCCGAACCAATCACGACGCACCAAGAGTTGTGACGTCATTCCGACAGCCAACAATTCTTTTCTACCAAACCAATCTTTTCCGGTCTTGGAAAAGGGGTTGTATGTGAACTTAGATAAGGAATGGCGTAGTCTTGTAGTAGTATTTCGGGGTACTTCTTCGCCCATTTCTCTTTCTAATTCCCTCCCTCCTCCCCTCTCTCAATCTTCTTTGCTCCTTTCTTCCATCCTAAACTTTATCAATCCCCTCCTTCTTTTTCCTTTCCTTTTCTACTCATATTTCCTTCTTCCTTCTATTTTTCAACTTTCCCCTTTTTTATTTACTTCCTACTTCTCTCAATCTCAACCTTGTATACTCATTACTTCACTCCTCTATTTCTTCCTTTCCTTCTCCCCTCCCTACTTCCCTCCTTCCCTCCCTCCTTTCAACCCCTTCTCTCAACACCTCCCTTTTTTCCTTCCCTTCCTCCCTCCTATTTTCTCACCCTTTCCAACACTCTCCACCCTTCCCTCCTCTCCCCTTCCTTTCTCTACCCTCCCCAGCCCCTTTCCTCTTCCTCTCCCTCCCTCCTTCCCTCCCCCTTCTCTCACCTCCCTTTTTTCCTTCCCCTCCCCTTCCCTCCCTTCCTCCCTCCTATTTTCTCACCCTTTCCAACACTCTCCACCCTTCCCTCCTCTCCCCTTCCTTTCTCTACCCTCCCCAGCCCCTTTCCTCTTCCTCTCCCTCCCTCCTTCCCTCCCCCTTCTCTCACCTCCCTTTTTTCCTTCCCCTCCCCTTCCCTTCCTCCCTCCTATTTTCTCACCCTTTCCAACACCCTCTACCCTTCCTTCCTTTCCCCTTCCTTTCTCTACCCTCCCCAACCCCTTTCCTCTTCCTCTCCCTCCCTCCTTCCCTCCCCCTTCTCTCACCTCCCTTTTTTCCTTCCCCTCCCCTTCCCTCCCTTCCTCCCTCC
>NC_134789.1:65025828-65027555 GCF_046742065.1 Oratosquilla oratoria
GATAATTATATGTTTCAACATATTTGAATATGCAACTGGAATTGTTTACATCTCGTACCTTTTCTTCTGCTGTTCAATTCTAATGTTTAAGGGTTTGATAGTTTGACCTGTATAGAATTTTACACATTTTGCAGTGAATTTTGTAAATGTATAATTTTTGACATTTAATACTAATATTAATACGCAAATGTTTGACTGTTTTTGAAAACTAATTTTACGTTAAATATTGTAAACAATTTTGTATATTTTTTTATGAAAAAAGAGGCATATATTCATTTCCACCCATTCCATCTCTAAATACACTCCACTCCCCTCCACCCTCCCTCATATCTTAACACCTTCTGGATGACGGGTCATCTCTCCACCCTGTCCACTCCCCTGGGTCAGAGGCAGTGTTGCAAGGCACAGCACATCCACAGCAAGGCCGCTTCATTAAATATGCGACCCCACTCTCCGTCCTCCCATGCATAAAAGGAGAAGACGGGGAGAAATCCCTTCGGGTTGCGTCAAATTGTGCTCACACATACTATCTCACCCCCCATCCCTCCACCCATTTCACCTCATGCATCACAACATCATCCATATGCAAACATTCTCTATTCACCCCTGTCTTCTGTCCTCTCCCGTCCTTCCTCAACAGACATTCCCTTCTTCCCTAAAGCCCCCTTCACCCCATCCATCCATCTCATCCTAGGACGTCCCCTCATGTTCACTCCCTCCACATCTGCCTTCCATACCTCCTTTAGTAGTCTTTCTTCATTCATTCTTTCCATGTGTCCAAACCATCCTAATACTCTTTCATCAACCCTATCTCCGAACTCCTTTTCCACCCCTGTTCTCCTCTTCACCTCCTCATTTCTCACGCTATCCAGCCTAGTAACCCCTATCATACTTCTCAGACACCTCATCTCAAACACATTCAAACTCCTTCTCTCTTCCTCTCTTATGTTCCATGTTTCTGCCCCATACAGTGCTGTTGGCACAATCACTCCTTCATACAGTCTCCTCATAGCATCCATTCCCAAATGTCTATTCCTCATTACACTTTTTAATCCACTAAGGCATTTACTCGCTTCTCTCAATCTACATTCTACCTCCACCTTCACTCCACCTTTTCCTGCCACATTTGCACCCAAGTATCTAAAACTATCCACTTCCTCCAGTCGCTCTCCCTTAATGCTCACTTCCAGTCTACTGCCACTTTCACCCCTTGTACATCTCATCACCTTACTTTTACCCACATTTATCTTCAGCTTTCTTCTTTCACACACTCTCCCGAACTCTATCACCAACTTCCTCAAGCCCTCCTCTGATCCTGCCAAAAGCGCAGTGTCGTCCGCAAACAACAGCTGGCTCACCTCCCACTTTTCTCCATTTTCTTTAACCATCTCCAATCCCTTGCCCACCACCCTTGCATTTACCTCTCGCACCACCCTATCCATGTATAAGTTGAACAGTCAGAGAGGCATAACGCAACCTTGACAAAGTCCTACCTTTACCTCAAACCACTCACTCTCTCCATTTCTAATCCTGACACATGCTCTAATACTCTCGTAAAAACTCTTGACAGCCCCTAGAAGCTTTCCTCCTATCCCGTATATCTGCATAACCTCCCACAGTGTCTTCCTGTCTACCCTGTCATAAGCCTTTTCCAGATCCATAAAAGCCCAAAAAACATCCTTCCCCTTTCCTATAGCTTTCTCATATATCTGTCTTACCACAAAAAT
>NC_134789.1:65035555-65040555 GCF_046742065.1 Oratosquilla oratoria
CGTCGTCGTCGTCGTCGTCGTCGTCGTCGTCGTCGTCGTCGTCGTCGTCGTCGTCGTCGTCGTCGTCGTCGTCGTCGTCGTCGTCGTCGTCGTCGTCGTCGTCGTCGTCGTCGTCGTCGTCGTCGTCGTCGTCGTCGTCGTCGTCGTCGTCGTCGTCGTCGTCGTCGTCGTCGTCGTCGTCGTCGTCGTCGTCGTCGTCGTCGTCGTCGTCGTCGTCGTCGTCGTCGTCGTCGTCTTGAACATCAGGGAGGGATTAGCAATTTTATCTTACAGGCGACGTGCACAACTTAAGAAAGTAAAAAGAAATAACTACTTTCTACAACTGATAATTTTCATAATTTTCTCTCGACCAACACAAAACGATTTTGTTCAGTAGATGCATAAACAGTAAACAAAATAGTCTCCGATATATTTGATTACCGTGTTGGTTTGGGTTTAATGGCTAAAATCGTGTGACATTTGACAGAACAGAGATGTGGGCACCATTTTGAAGACATGGAAACTTTAGTCGAGGTCTTGGACTTTTCAGTCGTCGCTTCTTGAGAGATGACTAATGGACCGAGAAGACCTAAAACCATTTCAAAAGATCTGGACGCGTTCAAAAACCAAAAGTCTTGTCATTTTTCCTGAAATTAAGTCTCCAAATGTAACTTATAAAGGTGACCATATTACGGAAAACAATCAAAATGAACTACATATCACTATGTACGCTGTTGTCATAGTAGGATGCTCTTCGCGGTTTTCTCCGATTCCCAAGAGTAACTGTTAACTGTCTCATAAGTACAACAAGCGCATAGAGTAAAGATGACGGCTTCGGCCGCAGCTACGTATCTTTTGGTGCAGGCCCCTCAACACCACCACCGCTGTAAACCCATAACATAAAACCAACTCAAATAATACATGGAAAATTTTGCACCCTAACACTACTTGTGAAAAATGACTAATGCAGGAGGGTAGCCGGGAATTCGTTGGGGGCTGCGCCTATGCTGTCAAGCTTAACTGGAACAAATTGTCGCGATTCAGGACAGCAGATGGCGTTGTATCCGATCTGCCACATGATTCGAGAGCAGATGTCGCCTACGCTACGGTCTTCATCGCTTATGTGCAAATGCTAATACCTGGCCTACATGACTTCTCTGTTGATATTCGTATCCTTTACCGCGTGTGTAACTCTGCAGGATATATTCTGTTACTTTTTATTATCCCTATATATGTATATACCAAAAGAAATTTCTTCCCTTTATGCATCCCTCACTCATCAGTCACCCATTATATCATCCTGGTCACTTTTGGACCATATAGTCAATGGATAAATCTTACCAATTATAAAATATATGGAGTGTGTCATTGAGTTCAATTTGTTAATCAAAACAACATAATCCACTTATGATATAAACCTCCCCTTGTAATAAACACATCTACTGTCATTAAAACATAAATCATCAAAATATTTCACAATAAAAAAGAGTTTTGAATTAGAAAGATAACTTAATACTATCGGCATCATGCGAATTTATTCAGTTGGAATGAAATTCTTATATGTAGGTGTTGATCTTGTGCAATACCTAGCAGTGTCCGCTAGTGGTATAATCGAATAAGTGCTGGTTTCGCATTTGCCTAGTTGTGGGCTTGAATACCGCAGTCCTCTCCAATGCCCAGCAGTGACTGTTACCTGCTGCAACAGTGCAAGAGCATAGACCAAAGGTGACGGATTCGGATGTAGCTACGCGCCTCCTGCCGTATGCCCTTCACCTATATTTTACGGAAGTCTTTATAACCGACACCAGAGTAAAAACCCTGTGCTGTGGAAGACAAAGAGAGGTTGAGTAATATCACAGGTAGGGAAAGAGAGGATGGAATAGAGAGGGGGGTGGGAGGATGGAATAGAGAGGATGGAGAGGGAGAATGGAATAGAGAGGGGATGGGAGGATGGCAGAAGTGGGAGGGTGGGATTTCAGGAGAGTGGGGTTAAAGGGGATTAGCAGGCCTACAGGAAAGTGGGACCAAGATGGAGCAGGGATTTATGAAGATTAAGGTAAGGACTGGTGGAGAAGAGGGAGAGGGTCAAGAAGGTTGAAGGAGGGAAGAAGAGGGGTGAGATTGAATAGGAAGGAGGAAGGGGTTGTGGAAGAGGGAGAAGAGTGGAATGGGGATGGAAGAGTGGAATGGGGATGGAAGAGTGGAATGGGGATGGGAGTAGATGAGAAACAGGAAGACGTATCTACAGTAAGTGGGAAATCGGTGCTGCTTTTCATAATTAGGGAGGCTTTCAAGTTGGAACGGCTGAAGACTTTCAGTGAGATCCTTTCGCAGGGCTCCTAAGGTGTAATACCTCTAAAGATGATCCTACGAAAGGTATCGGCTTCCTGACTGTAATTCGTGCCAAAATCTAATTTATGGTGTATGGTTAGAATTTTCTCCGCGTTATCAACAGTAGCCTTGACTCGGGTGTGAAATTCTTCCATTTTCTTCCTAATGACATCCTCTATGATGTTACAAAAGAAGACATTATTCGTTAAGATCTGCCTTACACTTTCAAGTTCGTATGAACATCTTTCCACGTGGTGCAGTAGGAGAAGGCCCTCCTAACATAAGCCCCAACTGCAGACCTTTTGTAGGAATCTGGACACTCTCCCCTGGTATTTAGGTAGCACCCGACGTTGGTAGCTTTTGTGAAGGCAGAAACAACGCAAAAGTCCTCTCGATGTTAGCTACGTTGGCATACCCACACGACTACAAGCTCACCGTAACAAAACAAAAAACAAAAAACAAAACAAAACAAAGAACATCCACCAGCATATTGCTGATTCCCACGATAAGAAGCCACCTCTAGTAGACCTCATACGAGATACAATTATCATTCACCAAGAAAACAATTATGGAATTTTGATAACTGCTGAGCCAGTGAGCATCGCTTTAGAAAAGCCTACTTAAAACGTACATGTAGCATCTAATTATGTCCTCACTTCCAGTAGAAAACAGACGTCCATCACGGGATATAAACCCACTTGGGGATTGTGTCTAGACATAAATACATACATACATATGTATATATATACATATATATATATATATATATATATATATATGTGTATGTATATATATATATATACATGTATATATATATATGTATATATATATATATACATATATATATATATATATAACGAACAAATAGCTGTAGGAAACAGATGTTACCATGCCCTGGCATCTGTAATGAAGAGTCAGACCATCAGCAGAAGAACTAAGATAAGAGCATATAACATTGTAATAAAACCAACAGTCCTGTACGGATGTGAGACATGGACACTGACAAAAGAAAGGGAGAAGAGACTGGAAATTTTTGAAAACAATATCCTGAGAAGAATTCTCGGCCCAGTATATGATGATGAAGAAGAAGGGAAATGGAGACGAAGACATAACAGGGAAATTAGAGATCAGACTCGGCAACCGTACATTCAGGATGAAATACGGGGAAGAAGAGCAAGGTGGGCTGGACACTGCGTACGAATGGAGGCAGACAGACTACCAAAGAAGGTGATGGAAGGAAGAGTGGAGGGCAGACGACCAGTAGGGAGACCCAGGTACAGATGGATGGATGGAGTAGAGAAGAATGTGGAGAGGGTGGCACCAAGAGAGGACTGGAAGGAATTGGCAGAGAATAGAACCATCTGGAGAGGCATAGTGAAAGCGGTGAAGGGCCGTATATATATATATATATATATATATATATATATATACATATATATATGTATATATATATATATGTATATATATATATATGTATGTTTATGTATGTGTATCTATATATCCTGGCCTTTCCAACTTTGCTACTACGGACATCAAAAGGAGCTGGTTAGAACTTGACTATTGAGTCCGCAAATCTAATGCTCTCACTACTCCTTAGTCTTACTACGTGGACCTGTCTCAGTCAATACGAAGTCTCTCCGTTGTTGTACATCTTTTGAATGACCCAACCAATGAACATAACATAGCATAACATAAGAATATAAGAACGTAAGAACACAAGAACATAAGAACGTAAGAATGAAGGAGACTGCAGGAGACCATAAGGCTTACAATAAGCAGCTCCATATCCATCACCACCTGTCATCCCCATCTATAAAGCTGTCTAACCGTTTCTTAAAACAACTTATAGTTTTAGCGCATACTACATGGTCACTAAGTCAATTCCATTCGTTGACCACCCTATTAGTAAATCAATTCTTGTCTATTTTCATCTTAAATCTAAGTTTGTCCAGTTTAAATCCATTACTGTGAGTCCTGCCCTGTTGTTTTAATATGATGGCCTTGTTTGTATCACCCTTGTTAAAGCTTTTGATTCACTTAAACACCTCTATTAGATCACCCCGCACTCGGCGTCCTTCCAGAGAGTGTAAGTTAAGGTGCCTCATCCTTTCTTCGTAAGTCAAATTTCTGAGTCCATGTATCATTTTGGTTATTCTTCTTTGTACTTATTCTAGTGAATTGATGTCCATTCTATAGGATGGAGACCAAAACTGTATCGCATAGTCAAAGATGGGTCTAACTATCGCTAGATAGAGTTTGATAATTACCTCTGCACTTCTATTCGTTATCGTCCTAGCAATGAAACCTAATGCTCTTTTAACTTTATTTCTGACGCTAATGCATTGTTTCCTGGTTTTAAGGTCCGGACTCACTAGAACTCCCAAGTCTCTCTCGCTCTCAATTTTCTCTTAAAGTATGTTATCTAAACTGTATCTATTTTCGGAGTTGTGTAGCCCAACGTTTAACACGCTGCACTTAGAGATATTGAAGTTCATTTGCCATTTCACCGACCATGTGAACAATTTGTTAAGATCATCCTGCAAAATCTCTGCGTCATCTCCTGACCTAATTAGGTGTCCTATTTAAGTGTCGTCCGCGAACTTACTAATATCACTATCTATCCCATTGAAACGTCACTATTTATCCCATCCCATCAATCTCCAGTCCGTATTCTTTTCCTACCTCCTCTC
>NC_134789.1:65048055-65063055 GCF_046742065.1 Oratosquilla oratoria
TAAGAGAAATTACATATTCTCTTAATCTTCGGACGCCGGTGAGAAAGATCTGTGCCTACGTGAGGTATATCCACGTCTAAAGACTCTTAAAGTGATGAATTCTATTCATCGGATGTATTTCGTTCTTTTTTGTGCTTTGACAAACTATTCCATACTTTGCATATGAATTTATGTATGTGTATTACCTTGTGGATCTATCTTGTCAATCTTAGGATTTGATTTACGTAAGATTAAAGAAATTGCATATTTTCGTCGTTCTCGGACGCCGAAACGCCGGTGTGGGCATTCATAGCTTACATTGCGTTCTGGGAGAAATTGCGTGTGAACCAATATTTTGGCAACTGCGTCCCTAACTTACATTTACGTACGTATAGATATTCATATAAAAACTATTAAGTTTCTGCTTATCTAAGATTGACAAGGTAACTTTATCAAATATTATTTTCTATTCATTGATGTAAAGAATATCCGCGTATGTACTAGGGTATTCCTAAACACTCTTGTTAATCGTCGCGTCTAGCGACACTTGGCATCTCTCCGGATCTTACGGAGAAGAGTCTATATATATCATTGCTTGTAACGGTCAAGGGGGACTCTGCTTATCGGAGCCCCATTGCACTTGTCCACTACGTTGGACTTAGACATTATAGTCGTAGTTTCATCTCGACTTGTATTTTCTCGAATCTTTGTGGACTCTTGCTTATCAGAGCTCCCCATGTACTCGTCCACTTTGTCGGACTTAGACTTAGTCGTAGAATTTTCTCGACTTTGTAATTTTTTTACGTAAATTATTACGTAGGACTTAGTTTCCATTCTGATGGTCGATATTTCTCGACCTTACCACTTATTGTCTTTAAGACTATTTTTTTGTTATTGATTGTCGATATTAGATTCGACACTTATATATATACGTGTCTTGGCAATACTAGCCTTTTATGTTCTGTGAATTTACGTGTTTCTGACATTGTACTTTTCGCTAGTTTTGGCGACTTCTATTTTTCGATCATTGTTTATTTGTATCTTTTTTTAGAAGAAAATAATCATTCTTAAACAGAACTCTAGTTTTGAACCTGGCCCTTCCCCATAGGCGTCACAATATATATATATATATATATATATATATATATATATATATATGTATGTATATATATATACATATATATATACATATATATATATATACATATATATATATATGTATATATATATGTATATATACTGTATATATACATATATGTATACATATATATAAATACAGTATATATATATATATATATATATATATATATATACAGACATGAAACTTGTTAACTCACTGTCGGAGAAAAGAAATCAGAAATACTAATTATCTGTATATTTCGACCACTGACTGTGGTTCTCTGCAGCAGAATGAAGAGGATCACAGTCAGTGGTCGAAATATACAGATAATTAGTATTTCTGATTTCTTTTCTCCAACAGTGAGTCAACAAGTTTCATTTTACCAATGTGCTATTACATTACGCTGTGCTACTGTATATATATATGTATGTATATATATATATATATATATATATATATATATATATATACTCGTATGTGTATATATATATATATATATATATATATACATATATATATATAATATATATATATATATTAGTATATTTTGGCAGTAAATTTTCTTGTAGACATGTCTTGTTAATTATCTTTTTAGTTATTTTTTCCATTTTTCTTATATGTTTCTTATAGTCCAGGGATAGATTAAACACAAGTCTACCGAGATCCATGGTATATTGTCACTAATTATATAAGTACAATCTCAAGCTTTCGGTTGTTACATACAACCATCTTTAGGCAGATAAAATGACAGAAAAAGGTTCATGTTAATTATGCTAAGGGGTTACAAGATGACAAGGCTTTTATGGTTCCAATAAGGTGGAATTAGGAGAAGTTCGAGCCAATCATAATGACTGGGGGAGAGGGGGGAGGTGGACAAGGTTGGCGTCCGTTGAATTAGGAGAGGTTCGAGTCAGATCATAATGACTAGGGGGGGAGGGGGGAGATAGGGAATTTTGTCCAGGTGTGAGGGATTCTTTGTTTAGGAGTAAGGTACCTAATGTGTTTGCTTGTATGTTGATGATTGGTGTGTGTTGTGAAACATAGACTTTCTCCAGGATATGTAGTTTTTTTGTGATTGTTACAGTGTTTGAATATTTTGGTATTATTAACTAGGTCTTGTCTTGTGGGATTTCTGTTGTGATAGTGGGTCATATTTTTCCGTATGCCACCATCGCGGGCAGGCATGCATTGTGTTACCACTACTTCACTTAGCCGAAGGCTCACAATGCATACGGAAACATATGACTCACTATCACAACAGAAATCCCACAAAACAAGACCTAGTTAACAATATCAAAATACTCAAACAATGTAACAATCACAAAAAACTACATATCCTGGAGAAAGTCTACATTTCACAACACACACCAATCATCAAGTAAGGAGGATATACATATATATATAAATATATATATATATATATATATATATATATACATATATATATGTATATATATATATATATATATATATATATATATATATATGTATATATATATATCCTCCTTAATCTTTCATTTCCACTTCTAATATGTAGAGCCATCCTTTGCATTTTTTATTCCAACAACTTTCTACTACTTTCCCTTTTTAATGTTTTTTCTACACACGTACTTCTTCCTATGATTAAATCTTGGACTTGTATGAAACCTCGCGTTAGATTTAGACGGCCCTGGTCACCTTTTCCTAAAAGCCTTGTAACATGTCATTCACGGAAGATTTTAATTAATGTTTTCAGAAGACGGGGCTTGTAAAAGACTCCTTTTGGTTAGCGTTAATTGACACTTCTCGTGTAAGCTTCCCGAGTACATTTCCATTAGGGTCAGGAGAAATAGAGATGGAGGCCGAGTGGAAGGCTCAACTCTTCGAGGAGGAAAGAGATCCAGGGACCCAGAGACCCGATGAAAAGATTCCTTTATAGAACTCAGTTTGTCTTCAGTAATAAGAGACCTTTGAGTAAAAACAGCAATGACTGCGACGACTCTGTAGGGAAGAGGCCAAACGCAGAGTATGGGAGTCCAATATATTTCATGTAAAATGTTTTTCATCGATGTTATTTCTGAAGAAGCCCTGCTGGGCAAAACGTAAAATATATTGGACTCCCATACTCTGCGTTTGCCCTCTTCCCTACAGAATAAGAGACCTTGGATACAGACCCAGATTTATTTTCTGGACCCATCCTAGAGGAAAGACTAATTCTCAAGATCCATCTTTTCTTTAGGAAAAGCCTCGTTTTTTAGGCTCGGAGGAAGATGTACCAGAGTCTCTTTTAAGTGAAAAGTAATAAGCAGACACCTTAAATGGTTAAATGGTACAGAGTTCGAAGCTGAATTTAATATTGCGGGATTTAAACACTTTCATCAGGATAGAAACCACAAGAAAGGTGGGGGTGTTCTATTGTACGTTAAAAACAATGTTCATGCTTGTGTTTTAGAGAAAGTGAAACAGGATGCATATGACAGTTTGTGGGTTGAGTTAACCCAAACAAATGGACAAAAAATGAATATAGGTGTAATATATAGGCCAAAGACATTATCATTAGCAGACGACAAACTGTTATTTCAAGAACTGTCTAGTTTCTGCAACCGGGATTTATTGATAATGGGTGATTTCAATTTTACTGACATTGATTGGATGACCCTTGAACATGGCCATATAGGTAGTCGCTTGATTGATTTTCTTGGTGACAATTACTTAATTCAGCATGTAAAAGAGCCCACAAGATATGGAAACTTACTCGATTTATTGATCACTAGCCGCGAAAGCATGGCAACTGATGTAGAAGTCGGTGAATCTGTTGCAAATAGCGATCACAACTTAGTCAGATTCAAACTCCTAAACAATTTTAGAATAGATACTTGTGCTTCTAAAATACCCGATTTCAGTAAAGCTCAGTTCATAGAACTACGTCAGGAGCTTCAGCTTACAGATTGGGAGGAAAAATTGAACGAAAGGCCTGTAGATCAGATGTGGGAAATATTTCAAAATACGCTCACTAAGATGATTCAAACTTACATTCCTTTTAAGGACAGACGTCCCCCAAATCAGGCTCGCCCAAAGTGGCTCGACAAAGAAACTGAAAAAAATATTGCTAAAAAGAGACAGGCTTATAAGAAATATAAGTGCTCGGGTGCATCAAATGACTATGAAAGTTATGTATCAATACAGAGAGATTTAAAAAAGACAATAAGAAAAAGAAAACGACAATACGAAATGAACATCGCTGAGAAATCCAAAGAGAATCCCAAAGAATTCTATAGTTACATTAGAGATAAAAAGGTTGTTAGGAATCACATTGGTCCACTATTATCTGCTGACGGTCAACTTGAATATTCAAATGAAGGAATGTGTAATCTCTTAAACAATTATTTTAGCTCGGTATTCGTAAACGAAACACCTCAAAGTGAATTCCAAACTGAAACCTGTGAAAAGTCTGGGGTAAACTTACTCACTACGGTAAATATAACAAAAGAAACAATTAAAAGGTGTATAGACAAACTCAAAGTTAATAAAACACCAGGGCCTGACGGTTGGCATCCAAGAATCTTAAAGGAAATGAAAAATGAGATTGTTGTTCCATTAGAAATTATTTTCAAGAAATCCATCATATCCGGAGATGTCCCAAGAGAATGGAAGCTAGCTAACGTTACTCCCATATTCAAAAAAGGTGACAAAAAGAAACCAAATAACTATAGGCCTATTAGTTTGACTTCGATCGTAGGAAAAATAATGGAAACTATCATCAGAGATGCTATCGAATATCATTTAGAAAGTAACCGTTTGATAAATGATAGCCAACATGGTTTCAGACGGAAACGTTCTTGCGTGACTAACTTACTCGAATTCTACAACACAGTTGTCTCGAATTTTGACAAAAGAAACAATATAGATTTAATATATCTAGACTTTGCAAAAGCTTTTGATACCGTCCCACACGAAAGACTTCTTACTAAATTAGCTTTGCATGGAATAAGTGGTAGCCTATTAGGTTGGACTAGTAATTGTTTGAAAGGTCGAAAACAGAGAGTTGTTTTAAATGGAAAAACTTCTGGATGGAAAAGTGTTGCAAGTGGAGTTCCTCAGGGTTCCGTTCTTGGGCCACTTCTATTCATAGTATATATAAATGATATAGACCATGGACTAAAATCTACTGTTTCCAAATTTGCTGATGATACAAAACTGTGCGGAGTGGCAAATGATCACTCAAACCAATTAGATATTCAAGAAGATTTAGATAAATTACAGCAATGGTCTGAAAAGTGGCTAATGAAATTTAACACAAGTAAATGCAAGGTAATGCACATAGGTAAAAATAACAGCAAGTACGATTACAAGTTATTTGGAAATTCATTAACAAAAGTAGATAGTGAAAAAGATCTCGGCGTAATTATCAGTAACGACCTCAAATCATCCAAGCAGTGTATTTCAGCCTCTGAGAAAGCAAATAAGATTCTGGGATTGATTGCGCGATCTTTTGATTTCAAAAGTCCATCACTCATTAACAAGCTATATAAATCGTTAGTTCGTCCACATTTGGAATATGCTGTTTCCGTATGGTCACCGAATCTCATTAAAGACATTGACAGACTGGAAAAAGTACAACGGCGAGCCACAAAACTGATTCCAAATATCAAAAATAAATCATACGAAAATCGACTTAAGCACATGAATCTGTTTTCCCTAAAAAAGCGTAGACTCAGAGGTGACTTGATACAGGTCTTTAAGATTTTAAAGGGAATTGACAACATCAAAAGTGACCAAATTTTCACATTGAATGAGAATCAGACAAGAAACAATGGTCTCAAACTGTCCGGAAATAGATTCAATTTGGAAGTAGGTAGAAACAACTTTGCCAACCGTGTAGTAAATGAATGGAATAAACTTCCTGCACAGGTAGTGCAATGTAGTTCAGTTCGAAGCTTTAAGAATCATTTAGATAAATACCTAAGTAAGATGCTGTAATGATTATAATTTATGTTATATTATTTGTTTTTGTTTTGTTATAATTTGTCTGTCTGATTTTCATTTATTATTAGTTATATGTCAATTTATTATCATTTACTATTTACTTGTTTGTTTGTTATTCAACTATACCAATGCATTTATTTATGTATTTTAATTGTTATTTACATTGTTATAGTTTTAATTTATTATTAATATGATTTTTTTTTTTTTTTTTTTGCATCCGACCTAGATATGGATCAAAAGGTCTCCTGTCGGCATGCTTTGCCTTTGTAATCCTTTGTAATCCTTTGTAAATTTGTTTAGAGCCTGTTTTCAAAGCTCCTCCCCCTTCATGGAGAATATGTACATTACTTCACTTTAGAGTAACCAAGTTTGATCTTCCATAACAGAAAGAGAATAATACCTCTCAATTACACAATTTTGTACAATTTTCACTTCTACATTTTTCTTAAAAAATCAGACGACTTCATGTAACACCTGAGCCTCTTTGATTGCGTTTTAATAACACCTTGGTAATTACTGCCTTCAAACACTCTGTAATTTATATTTTTTCTTTAAAAAAAATCCTACACTTCTCCACGTCCTTGTTATAAACAAACATTTAAGGACGTTACCTGAATAAGTTTTTATCAAAATGTCTCACAAATGACGCTTTGAGGATCATTTTTCAATTTGAAACAAAAAACGTTTCTATCTTTGGGTCAATATCGTCCCCTAGAGGTTGAGATGTAGAGGTTAAAACTAAACAGTAATATCGTATTCCTATTTTTATTCTATTTTGCTTTATTTGTTGATATGGTTTTATTGATAAATTTTCATTTTTCAATTATCTACGTATCTTATTCATTTATTTAATCTTTTCTTTTTTAATGGAGACGAGGCTCCTGTCATAAAACAATTCGGAATGACTCTGGTATGCAGGAATATCACTTATGTCTCTAAAACACCGAACGCATGCCGTCATTACCGCATACGGGGGAAGACCCTGGAAAGCAAAAGTCATAATAATTCCAGGAATATCTTCAATCAATCCTCTACAATGCTGCTTTTTACAGACCCCAAGAAACACTATAGCTGGAAGGAGCAAGACAGAGTTTCAGTTAATCGTTCTAGTTACCTGGAAACTAAGTTGTAACAAAGTTGTACTCATTTGGATGTCTAAGTATTTCTTCCTGTTAAAAAAAGCAACCTTAATCACTTCCTACTTGATATACTGTTTATGAATTACACGTTTGTGTGTTTATGTATGTATGTATGTGTACGTGTGCGTATGTGCGTGCGTGTGTGTGTGTGTGTGTGTGTGTGTGTGTGTGTGTGTGTGTGTGTGTGTGTGTGTGTGTGTGTGTGTGTGTGTGTGTTTGTGCGTATGTGTGTGTGTGTGCGTGTGTGTGTAAGCGCATATACATTTCAATATGAAAATGAGCAATTCTGCTGAATTCACATGGAAACAATGTTACAAACCGGAGTATGTGAGTAAGGTGTGAATGAGACGACTTGTAGCTATGGAGTGCCGAGATAAGACAGGTGGCAGCTTAGGTTGAAACCTGGAAATTTCAGAAACTAATTTAAAAAAAAAATGGAGGAATATTCTAGCAAACATCACCAAAAGAATGATATGAATAAGTTAGAGGATAAGTGGTAAGGTCAAGAAGGTTGTGAAGAAAAAAAAAGAACGAAGTTGATAAACAGTAGAATAACGACAATGAGGAAGCACAAGAAGAAGAGAAAAAATAAAGACCATAGGAGGAAGAAAGGAAAAGAGAAAACAGAGGGAGAGGAAAGAGAAATTGGAATACAAAGACAAAGGAAATGCTAGCAAAGGGAAATGAAAACGCCAAGTGACAATTCGATATGAACAGCGAGACAACAATAGAAAGATGAATAGTAATATAAAGAGAGAAGGTAATAAAGGATATGAAAAGAGAAAAGTAGGGAGTGAGCAAACGGAAGTGGAATACAAAATAAAAAAAAAAGTGGTAGAAGGACACAGTAAAAAAATAAATAAATAAATAGAGGAGAAAGGAAAGTAGAAAGGAAATAAGAAAAATAAATCGTTAAAAATATGTTATTAAATGAACAAAATATAAGAAAATAACTTACAAAAAGAAACAGAATAATACGAAATAAAAGGGGAACAGGAGCTGAACGAAATACAAATAGGAAATATTTTGATTTTGCTGACTCCGTAGTAGTATCCAAACATTATTCTTACATTTATTTATTGGAATAGAACTGCCTAGTGTTAGCCAGAATAAAGCTCACAAAGAACTATAGATTAGTTTTAACATTCACATAAATACATAAAAAATATATATAACCTTGTTGTGTACCGAAACTCATAATCTATCAACAGAAGTTAGATTTATTCGTGGATCAGCTGAAAATTGGGCACAGAACGTGAGAAACTGGAAGGATAGAAGAAAGAAATAGATGGAAAGGCGTGATTGTTTTTCGTTGACCTTACCTTGAGTTCTAGGCTCCTTCGCCGGAAATAAATAAATAAATAGATAAATAAATAAATAGATAAACAAGTAAATAAATAAATAGATAAATTAATAAATAGATAAATAAATGAACAAATAAATAAATAAACAAGTAAATAAACAAATAAATAAAGAAATAATGCCCGACAAGATCCATAAGTTTCATGTGAGTTCAATGGCTTAGAAACGTAAGTCATATAGATAAATATAAGAACAATTAGGAAAATATATTCACCCATGATTTATGTACAGTATGTGTAGATTTGTTTGTGATCTACATTGAATTTGGAGGCGTTGAAATAAACAAACCGGTGATTTTTTGTCTTTGTTCTCTCCGTCTAGACTCATCTACATCTCGGAACATTCCACGAGGACACTGGCGGTCGTCAATGGCGATATTTGCTAAATCAAAGATCTATATAAATTTTATTTTCTACTATCTACTGCCTACTCTACTTTTACACAATACACGAACTGAGTATGGATACTCAGTATTTATGTGTAGGTTATTTATACATAAGAATGAAAGATATATACAAATTATATCGATTTTATGCTGACTTGCAGTCGGCAATTTCAGAGGAAGGTATCCTTTTGTGCTCGGACAAAAAATAACGCGGTGAGGTCAGACACAATAGGCACTCGCGCGGGAGGTCAGACATGATATCATGTAGCTCATGCGTGTGTGTGTGCGTGTGCACGCTGGGCATCTAAAGGATAGAACATTTCCTTGAATCATCTTGCAACAAATAACAGAATGTAAAGTTATTGCTTCGAGGGAATATAGAGTTCAAGTTCGAATCCGTAACCACTGCTGCCAGAATGTAGAGTTGTTGCCTCGGAGTAATGATGTATATGTTGCTTGGAAGCCACCAATTGCCTCCAGATTGTAGATTTGTGATGTACACTGAATTTGGAGGCATTAAGACAAACGAAGCGGTGGTTTCTGGTATTTAATCTCTCCGTGTAGACTGATCTACATCTCGGAACATTCCACGAGGAAAACACTAGCACTTCACAATGGCGATTTTTACATACACATGGTGGCTGTTGCCAAATCAAAGAGCTAAATAAATCTATTCTCCACTATCTACTACCTACTCCACTTCTACAATGTACAATAAGTGAGCAAAGTATAGACACTCAGTATTGATGCAAAAGTTATTTATATACAAACATGGAACATATATTAAAAACTATACAGATTGGATGATGACTTACAGTCGGTAATTTCACACACAGGTATCCTTTCGCGCTTGGACGAAAATGACTGTGGTGAGGTCAGACACTTTAGGCAGTCACGCGGGAGTTCTCTGGAGATGTTGGACCTGACATCTTGTAGCTAATGCGTGTGTGTGCGCGTGTGCACGCTGGACATCTAAAGGATTGAATATTTCCTTCAACCATCTTGCAACGTATATATATATATATGTATATATATATATATATATACATATATATATATATATATGTATATATATATATATACATATATACGTACATATACATACATATATACGTACATATACAGGGTGCGGCAGGTATTTGAGAACGCATCTTCTAAGTGGTCTAGTAGTTTAGACACCATAGCTAACCATTCCTTTTCTTTTCCAGCTGAAAATGGCACAATCAAATATTACCCAAGAAATGAAAAGGCATGCAGTTATCGTCTCTATAGCAGCTGGGCATACTAATTCTGAAATTGCTGCCTTCCTTAATGTTGCCCGGTCCTTCGTTTATAAGGTCAGAAGGGAACTTGTGGATGCCAGAGGCAATGTGGCAAGTACATCGCAACGTAAACAACATTCCCGACGATCGTACAGCATCAGAACATCAGAATTCATAAATGCTATTCAATCGGCGATTGATGAAAGCCCTGGGAAGTCCATGAGGGCACTGGCCAAGAATTTTCAAGTTGATGAGGCGAGTTGTTCACGAAGATCTCTGGTATAGGTCGTATGTGATCCGAAGAGGACAGTTCATGTCACAGAAGACACGTGAGAACCGAGTCATCAGGGCCAGACGTCTTTTGAACAAGTTAAAACATCCAGAAGAACCAGGAATCCTTTGGTTCTTCTCTGATGAGAAGAACTTTGTTCAGGACCAGAAGGTGAATAGGAGGAACGATCGTTGGTTGTGTCAAACTGCAGGTGAAGTTCCAACGGTTATGCATACTAAATTTCCAGCATCAGTGATGGTTCTGGGTGTCGTGAGCAGTGAAGGCGATGTGATGCCTCCCTTTTTTTCCGCCAAGGACTTCGTGTCAATGCAGCTTCTTACACTGAAGTGTTGGAGACTGTTGTTGTCAATGCAGCTTCTTACACTGAAGTGTTGGAGACTGTTGTAAAGCTTTGGATGGATGGTGTAGCACGTGGCAGGCCGTACGTCTTCCAGCAAGACTCTGCTCCATCCCATACAGCTCACACAACCCAAGAATGGATGGCCACCAATTTTCATGACCACGTAACCCCCAACATGTGGCCCCCTAGCTCCCCTGATGTCAATCCTTTGGACAATTATGTTTGGGGCGTAGTTGAGAGGAAGTCTAATCGTAAACCTCACAACACTATAGCATCTCTCCAAGAAGCCATTGTCGCTGCAATGGCTAACATCCCCAAGAGTCAACTCATTGGTGATTGCCAACGATTTAGACGTCGCTTGGAAGATATCATTGACAAGGATGGAGGTTTCATTGAGTGAAACAGTGCATTTGCTTTATGTTAATGTATAGAATACAATAAATTATAATTTAAATATATACTAAAACGTTAATAAACCTCATTACAAACAATCTCCTTTGTTCTCAAATACCTGCCGCACCCTGTATATATATATACATAAATATACAAGTCTTTAGTCACACAAAGAAAACTAATTGAAGAGGATTAAATTTTTCGTTTTATTTAATGAAATATTGATTGATAATAAATGTGCAATAAAAAAGAAAGAGAGTAACTATACTATGAAAAAACAACAACAGAAAATTATAATCATATTATGGAAAGTTAAGGAACGAAGTCAGTGGATAATATGAAACTTAACTAGTGTTGGAGTTGTGATAGAAAATATATATAAATATATTTCGTTGAGAAATTAGAAGAGAATTATTAATTCTATGAAAACTAAAGCGGATGACGTACAGGATTAATTTTAGCGAGAAATGCGGTGTTTAACTCAGATTAGAATAAAAAAAAAATTAAAAGATAAATTTATCACTTCTCTTGATATGACTAATCAGTTAAATTAGGAAATAAATAGGTCAATAAACAGATGAATAAATAAGTATATGAAAATATAGATAGATAAAATAATAAAATCAAATCAAACAACCTGAAATAAAATAGAATCAAGTAAAATAGAAAAGATCAAAATCAATTCAAAGTCCTTAGCCGAGAACGTATGCCAAACCATCTTGCACCCGCAGCTTGCAAGCGCGCCTACCTTTTATCTAAATGGACTGACATATATTTCAATGGGAAAGAAAACGGAGATTCTCTGACCCATAAAGGGCACGGACGCAACAAAGGAAAATTGGCCTTTTTGTGTGTGAATGTATTTGTGTGTGTGTATGTGTGTGTATGTGTGTGTGTGTGTGTGTGTGTGTGTGTGTGTGTGTGTGTGTGTGTGTGTGTGTGTGTGTGTGTGTGTGTGTGTGTGTGTGTGTGTGTGTGTGTGTGTGTGTGTGTGTGTGTGTGTGTGTGTGTGTGTGTGTGTGTGTGTGTGTGTGTGTTTGTGCATGCAAGGCTACAGCATTACCCATAGATCGGATATATGATATGAGCTTTCATACGAGAATCTAATAATTGCCGATCACGAGTCCAGCACGCGATCAAAGACCATGATGAACCACACAAAGACACAACCGTACCTAGTCCTAGAAGCTCTTATACATAAATAAACCTAGAATTTTAATGAGCTTAAAGTAGATGACACGTGGCCTGACCAAAATAACTGCAGCTTCCTCCATTGATTGCAGATAAATTAATATACAGGTGAATGAATAAGTGAATAAAGAAATAGATATATATGTTGATAAGTAAATGAATAGCTACATAAATAAGTGATTAAATGAATAAATAAGTAAATTTATATATATATATATATATATATATATATATATGTATATATACATACATACATACATACATATATATATATATATATATATACAAAGAAATCAGTAAATAGATAGATGAATAAATATATAGAAAAGTAAATTATGTACATACATAGATCATTGAATAAATAAATAAATAGGTATTAGACAAAGAAAAAATGATGAAATCAGAAATTCTATGTCTTCCGACCCACCACAAGCCAAACTAATGCCAGAACGAAGTTTATTAGAAAAGGTTAACGAGGTCGTCCTCAAAGGAAGGAGACCTTGGCAGGGGCTGAATCGAGCGCACATAACAATTCCCTGAAGAAGCGTTTAAAGGACGACTTCCCTTTAAAAAACCGTTGACCTTGGGCGTGCTTGAGCCATTTCATTAAAGGAACACGATGTGGAAAGCATTCTCGTATCTTGTTGTACTTTGGTATGGTCATTTACAGTGCACTGGCGGCGTAACCAGAAACATGTTGGTCTCGTATTTGCTTATTTGTGGATTCGAACCCTGTACTTGTTTCCGATTCCCAGCAGTGACTGTTATCTTCTTCTTCTTCTTCTTCTTCTTCTTCTTCTTCTTCTTCTTCTTCTTCTTCTTCTTCTTCTTCTTCTTCTTCTTCTTCTTCTTCTTCTTCTTCTTCTTCTTCTTCTTCTTCTTCTTCTTCTTCTTCTTCTTCTTCTTCTTCTTCTCTTTTTTCTTCTTCTTCTTCTTCTTCTTCTTCTTCTTCTTCTTCTTCTTCTTCTTCTTCTTCTTCTTCTTCTTCTTCTTCTTCTTCTTCTTTTTCTCTTCTTCTTCTTCTTCTTCTTCTTTGCGTTCTTCTTCTTCTTCTTCTTCTTCTTCTTCTTCTTCTTCTTCTTCTTCTTCTTCTTCTTCTTCTTCTTCTTCTTCTTCTTCTTCTTTTTCTTCTTCTTCTTCTTCTTCTTTTTCTGCTTCTTCTTCTTGTTCTTCTTCTTTGCGTTCTTTGCGTTCTTCTTCTTTGCGTTCTTTGCGTTCTTTGCGTTCTTCTTCTTCTTCTTTTTCTTCTTCTTCTTCTTCTTCTTCTTCTTCTTCTTCTTCTTCTTCTTCTTCTTCTTCTTCTTCTTCTTCTTTTCTTCTTCTTCTTCTTCTTCTTTTCTTCTTCTTCTTCTTCTTCTTCTTCTTCTTCTTCTTCTTCTTCTTCTTCTTCTTCTTCTTCTTCTTCTTCTTCTTCTTCTTCTTCTTCTTCTTCTTCCCACGTTTCTTTACTTGAAAGAAAAGTTAATGATGGTTCAATATCATCTGTCTTACAGATATCGATACCCTCTAGGTTTTCCAATTTGTATTTATCTGTCTGTCTGTCTGTCTGTCTGTCTGTCTGTCTGTCTGTCTGTCTGTCTGTCTGTCTGTCTGTCTGTCTGTCTGTCTGTCTGTCTGTCTGTCTGTCTGTCTGTCTGTCTGTCTGCCTGTCTTTTTACAACTTTCTAAACTTCCTCCTTCCAGTCGATTTCGAATAAAAACAGGTCATAAGCTAAAATAGAATATATTTGATGAAAGAACCAAATTAAGTATTCAAAAGTGTGCATTATGCCATCAATAACCTTCGTTTCTATCCTTGGGGAGTTGTAGTCATGGTAAAGGAGAGAAGACTTTACCCAAGAAGTGCGCCAGATATCTCAAGATGATTCTGAGTGCGACTACAATAGACATCTTAAGATGACGTATGTTCAGATTTGCATATAAGAAAGATCCTGCCAAGACAGGCCATAATCCCATGAACTTCACATATGCACCGTCCCATAGACTAATCAACATAAGTTCTAGCATAAACGAGCGTTCTATGTACATACCTGTGTAACCATAATCTCACAGATTACAACACAGTGGAAAACTACACCACAACATACATACGAACATACACACACCACCAACCTCTTCCTTCACGTGACCAAACCGTGAAGTACCCCTGATTCCTAAGAACACCTTTTACCCATACACAATATATTATGTAATCTAGATTAATAACCATAATATATAAATAAGCAGAAATAACTATACATTCTAACCATTGTAAAATAAAATAGTATCCAAAACTTGTATCACCAAAATAAAATGTAAAACTAATTATAACCTGTAAACTGTTCAATATGCTGATGTAAGCTTTTTCAGAGGCATTCCACCAACAGAGAGAGGAGCTGTCAGTCTTTAGGTGGAAAGCAGACCGGGAAGGTCTGCTGGTGTAATCTTTGAAACTATTAGACTTTTTTTTAGAAGTCTTGTGGTCTTTGATTTATCCACCAAAGGCAAGAACATTACACTTGTCATAGTTCGAGAATTAGGTATACATTGTTGTCACTGACACCATTTGAGCTATCGACGTTCAATACTGTCA
>NC_134789.1:65073055-65075555 GCF_046742065.1 Oratosquilla oratoria
CTGCGAGTCCTGCCCTGTTGTTTTTATATGATGACCTTGTTTGCATCACCCTTGTTAGAGCCTTTGATCGACTTGAACACCTGTATTAGATCACCCCGCACTCTGCGTCTTTCCAGAGAGTGTAAGTCAAGATGAATGAAATTTCTTCTAGGGAACCTTCTAGACACCGTTCTTGATACTTAAAGGCAAATGTTGATGACATAGAAATAACAATAGTAAATACCCACGTTCTTCTACTCCTGATCTTCCTCCTTTTCCTCCTCCTCTGTCTCTTCCTCCTACTGCTTCTGTTCCTCTTCTTCCACCTCCTTCTTATCCACCTCCACCTCCATCTCCTTTTCCATTAGCTTCTCTCCCTTTACTTTTTCATTCTGTTTCTTCTCCTTCTTTACTTCGTCTTTCTTGTGTTTTTACTCTTCCTCCTATTTCTCTGTTCATTTTCTTCTACTTCCCTCACCTTCATCCTCCTCTTCCACTACCTGATTCTCCTCCTCCACTTTCTCTTCCCTTTCCTCGTCCTCCTCTTCCTCCTTTTTCTTCAGTTCCTCCCGTCTACCTCAGTTCTCTTTTCTTAGTCCTTTATTTCTCTTCCTCTTCCTTTATTTGATTTTTTTTAACTTCTTCGATTGCTTCCTCTTGTCGCCCAGCATCTTAAGTGTGTTCTTTTACGATATAGCTCACTGAGTAGCACCTGGTAGAGCTCGTTGACTGACACCTACCCCAGGAGCAAGCACATCTGTTTTGATAGTGCAGAGTCAATCTTCTCTTCTCAGAGTTTTACCTACCTTCAGTCCCGCTTCCCACGGGGTGCCAAGGGAATGAACAAAAGTGATATGTCCCCTTCCTCAATGAAATGTAAATTATTTGTTAAAATGAAAGATCGAATAGCTGAGGGAGATAGTAACCCCTTAGCTACTGTGCATGTAGCACGGATATGAATGAAATTTCCTGGTGGTTGAAGGAATATAGGACAATGTTTTACCCAATATTGAGATGGTTGAAGAGAATCTTGCTGCCAAGGTATTTGAATCAGAGTTTGGGGTTAAAAATTCTTAACTAAGCTATATCAAGTTCTTGACCCAACTCAGAATTTCTCTGAGAAAAGAGTACTATAAAGAGAATACAGGTATGGTGATATGTATTGATACACTTTGAATAAGAATCGAACTCGAGATTGTTGGAGCTCTGATATAGCTCAGATTCGTCTATCTCGACCCATAATAATTTACTATTAACAACGTTGCCATCAACACTCCTGAGGTGAATATTGTTATTGATCACGTTGTTGTTTTATGTTTGTATTTAGTTAATAGTTGCAGTTTGTGTGTTTCTGTAATGTGGTGTACAGTGAATACAGGTTATACTAAAAAGTAATCACAAGGGTACTTACAAACGTACTTGCAAGGAGTGAATATATTTTTGAAATACACTGTATATACATTTACACTTATATGTATATATATGTATATATATATATATATATATATATATGTACATACATATATATATATACATATATTTATGTTTATATATATATATACATATATAAATATATATATATGTACATACATATATATGTATACATATATATATATATACATATATATATATACATATATGTATATATATATGTATATATATATATATATATGTATATAGATATATATGGAAATTGGTATGTTATAAACACATTTGTAAAAGTTCACTATAAACCCCCTATCGTAGAAGTATATATATATATATATATATATATATATATATATATATTAGATATACATATATATATATATATATATATATATGATCTACATATATATGTATGTAGATATACATACATATATATATATATATGTACATACATATATATGTATACATATATATATTTATACATATATATATATATATATACATATATGTATATATATATGTATATATATATATATATATATATATGTATATAGATATATATGGAAATTGGTATGTTATAACACATTTGTAAAAGTTCACAATAAACCCCCTATCGTAGAAGTATATATATATATATATATATATATATATATATATATATATATATATATATATATATATATATATATATATATATATATATATATATATATAAGTAGAAGAAGATGACGTCCTTTTCCTCAAGGTGACTAGTAATGAGAGTGAAGTTCATCTATGATTATAATGTAGTTTCTTTGCTGATTACTTCTCTGGTGACCTTTAAGGCCAAACTCAGAGGCATAGACCTTTCGACCCGACACGTGGGGAGGAGGATGCCTTATGCTAGATTGACTTGAGTGCGCGCCGTATATTCGTATCTGCGATTACACTGTTCAATCCTTATTGCGTGACTGTGTTCCGTAGGGGTGTTACTACAGTAGGAAGGTGTCATTTAAAATACCCCTAACATTATCAGCAGTGGTAGTGGTCAGAGGAAACTCTTTGAAGTTACGATAATTGCCAAGGAGTTAATAAGGGGTTAATCTTACAAACA
>NC_134789.1:65088055-65090555 GCF_046742065.1 Oratosquilla oratoria
CCAAAACATTAAGATTATTGTCCTGAAACCATTTCGTCACTATTTTTGCGGTATGTTTCGGATCATTGTCCTGCTGGTACATCCAATTTTGCCCGAGGCCAAGTGATTCCGCAGAATGTATGACGTTTTTCTCCAGAATTTCAACATATTGCTCCTTATTCATGATTCCATTGACTTTAACGATGTTGCCTGGTCCTCTGGCAGAGAAACAACCCCAAAGCATAAGGTTCCCACCACCATGCTTCACGGTTGGGATGGTGTTTTTGGGGTTGAACCCTTGACGCTTCTTCCTCCAAACAAAGGCAACATCCCTGTGCCCGAAAAGTTCCATCTTAGTTTCATCTGACCAAAGAACCGACTTCCAAAAGCTTGGATCCTTATCAAGATGTGCCCTCGCAAAGGCTAGACGAGCTGCTCTATGCTTGGCAGTCAGGAGTGGCGTTTTCCTTGGTCTGCATCCACGAAGGCCGGCCCGGTGTAATGTCCTCTTAGATGTTGACCTTGAAATGTTCGTCCCAGACTTCTTCAGGTCACTCAAGAAAGCCTTGCTGGTTATTCTAGGGTTGTCAGCAACTTTTCGAACCAGTTTTCTTGCATCTCGGACAGACATCTTTGCCTTTCGTCCACGGCCTGTTAAGTTTTTCACCGTACAAAAATTCTTAAACTTCTTTCTGATGTTCTGCACCGTGGCCACAAGCACTTCAAATTGCTTAGAATTTTTTTTATATCCTTTCCCTTGTTTGAGGGCATCCACAGTCCGCACTCTAAGATCTTCACTAAGTTCCTTCTTCTTTCTCATATTGTCATTGCTGTGGCTGACTTGCAAATGAGAATGACTGCCCTGCTGACCACCTAATTAATAGTTTCTGGGCTTGAAATGGCTAGACATCATTACATAGTTCAAGGAATGGTTGTTACACTCAAAATATCAATTAACTGCACTCTAGCAATGACCCTAAGCACTTAAAAAGAATAATTGTGAACAGGCCTAAAATTTCACATTGAAGAAATTCTCCATTGTTATAATGATTATCAAGCCACCACTCCTTTTAAAAGTGTGCCTGTACCCAATCAGTAAAGGGCTAGAGTTAAAAATGTACTCATCCTTTATTTCTGTACATTAGGACACTGAATTTAAATTTTGTCATGGAGTATGAATAATTTCGGCATTAACTGTATATATATATGATATAGACCACGTACTGAAATCTATTGATTTTAAATTTGCTGGTGATACGAAAATGTACGGTATGGCAAATGATTATCTAAACCAAGTAGATATTCAGGAAGATTTAGATAAATTACACCAATGGTCTGAAAAGCAGCTAATGAAATTTAACATAAGTAAATGGAAGGTAATCTATCTATGAATTTATGTCTTTTTTTGGTCCTTAGGTATTCCATTTCTATCTATACCAACACTATCTTGACTATCAGCCGGAAGAGACCTCGTCTAGCTAGGATTTTTTCTATACCAGTTATAACCCAGCCATGTAAAGTACATCTCTGGATTATGCAGATATAAGGCAACTGGAGGGAATGCCAGGTATTAGTTAAACTCTGGCAAAACTAAATTAAGTTAGACAGAAGGAAGCTTAACTTAGGAAAAATAACTTAGTTTTGTCTTAATCCTTTTCAAAATGTATTAATTTGTTTATTAAGTCAAAAATATATATTTGGTAATGATGGGTTAACCTTTTCCCTACTTTACAAGAGAAGTTAATCCGCTTTACTGTGATGACTAACCTTAAGCTGATTAAATTTGTTTGGATTTATCAAGAACATAATCTGAAAAAAAAAGTTTAGGCACGGAGGGGTTGATACTGTTATACTGGACTTACCCAAGCGATGAAAAATAATAATATTGAACAAATAAATAAATAAATAAATAAATAAATAAATAAATAAATAAATAGATAAATAAATATATAAATAAGTAAATATAAAAGTAGGTATACAAACAAATAAATAAATGAATACATAGTATATAAATAAAAAATGCAATTAATTGATCAAATAGCTCTTTAATTAATTAATAAATATAAGCAAATAAATTTATTGATTAATTGACAAATAAATATGTAGATAAATAAATAATGAATAAATAAATTAATACATAAATGAATGAATAAATAAATTAATACATAAATGAATGAATAAAATATGAATAAATCAATTTTTTTTTTCTCCATTGTCAATCGACTCTGCACTGAACGGTCGACAAGAGACTAAAGTTACCACAATGGCACATTACTAGGCTGCGACTCTTGAGTTATTGAATTGGACCAAATTTAGTGTTTGCTGGAAATTTTCTAGCGTCCACCCACTAAGCTCCAACGGATCGGTGTTTACACAAGGACTGGAAAGCGAGGCTTTTATCTGTGTGTTTATCATGTAGGCAGGTGGTGTGGTATAAGGGGAGAGGGGGGAGGTGAGGAGAAGGGGCAGGGGAGGAGGGAGGATAGAGGGGGAGAGAAATTGAGAGGTGGGGGACGGGTAG
>NC_134789.1:65103055-65110555 GCF_046742065.1 Oratosquilla oratoria
ATGCAGCATCGTAGGGCTCAGTAGTACTGCTGAAGTGTACTTAGTTCCAAGTTTGGCTGATTTAGACATGCGGGAAGAATGGAGACGCCGGTTACGGCGGGAAAGCATGTCCACAGCAGAGGGAGATGTAGAACTCTGGGAAGAGGTAGGTGTATCCTCATTGGAAGAAGCAGAACTACTGGCAAGGGAAGTAGTTCTGACATCTGAAGAGGAAAGTTGGTCTGTGAGAGACCGCTCGACCACTTGAATGTCAAAGAAACACCATGGGAATGACGGTTGGTTAATTGTCATATTGGAGAAGAGTAACGAGAAGAGGAAGAAGCATGTGAGGTTGGGGAGGGAGGTCGTGAGCGTGAACGTTGGTACCTCAGGACACGACACTTGTCTGTGGAATGGAAACAATATCCGTGGTAGTCACAGTACTGATCTGGAGGGTAGATCTTTTCCAACACCTAGAAGCAAGGTGGCCAGGTTGTGAACCGAAATGGTAAACAAAGCGTGTTCTAGAAGGTGAACGTGGGCGTGAACGAGACTTGCAACGAGAACGAGGAGTGGTGTAAGTTGTGCAACAGAGTAAGTTTGTGGTGGTTTGCGCGGAACAGATTGGTCTACAAATTAAGACCGTTTTTCTTGACCTCATTGAACTTTCTCCAAAATTCTGTCACTGTTGTTTGTGGAAGAAATTCAACTACAGATGCTTTCTCAAATGTTGCAGGGTGTAAATGGAAGAGGAATGCAAAATATGAAATAAGGAAGACGACATTATTATAAAGTTATTGTGGTATTGGAAAACCACACAGACGTCTTATAAGTTCACTGTTAAGGCTAGAAGCTTGTTTGAGGGATTTTTTACTATTGATGTCGGGATCTATGTAAAAGATTTAGCTAAGCTGTATAATAAGGATAATGGACCTATTTAATTCAAGTATGCCAAATGATTTGTTTAACTGATCTACGAAAGCAGAGTCTATTCTGGTCTCATCGAAGATTAACAATTAAAAGATATCTCCGTCATGTGTGTTGTTTAGGTCGACTTGGTTTTAAGTATGACAAAGTTTGTCAATCGAATGTTTACAGTCTTGAGCGTATGAGATTACGTTTTGTTTTGGTTGTGTGGACCAGTCAACAAAGGGTTACCATGGATAGAATCACGAAAATGGCGGACGTAGAGAGAAAGCTTGTCACTACACACTAAGCATACACAGGACAGTACATGTAAATGTAACACACGAAATCGAGAATGAATTACTGAACACAAGTAAAACACAACACAAATAATGAATTAAAGCAACATTTTTGAATCACAAGAACAATGAAGGGAAAAAATAAAACGTTCGTATGTTAACTGAGTTCATAGTGGCGAGGTACGGAGGAGTGGCTGGAAATGACCAAGAGCGAAGAGCGAGTCACAGAGCGGTTGCAGTGGCAGCAGCAGCAATGAAGTAGGGTAGGGAGTAGGAGGTGGCTCCTTTTGAGCTGCGCATACGAAGAACCAACAACGCTGGTGGTGGTTGAGTGGCGAAGGAGGCTGGAAGCAAGCGCATGCAGACTTGAGGCTACCTGGTATCAGATGGGAAGAGGAGGGGGCGGTGCTCACTGGAGCTACAAATTGTGGTGAGCAAGCCCTGGTGCCTGTGTACTCGATAACAGGAAATGGCTGGCCAGCAGGACGGGGAGCAGGAAATGCTGCGTAAGAGCAGAATAAGTATGGCACCTTGGAGAGCTAGTGTAGTGCGTAGTATGACGGAAAGGAACTCGTATGGCTATGATGAGGGGTTAAAAGTAGGCTATTGCTGGGGTGTGTTTGTATAGTAGGGATGAACAGTGGAAACCAGTGCGTGGATGAGGTGCAATAAGAAGACTGCAAAGGAGAGAGGCTAGGTGCGTTGTAGAGACGAAGGAGGTAAGTGTAGGGTCTGCTGGATACGAACATACTCTGTACGCGAGAAAACGTAGATGCAGGTGGAGTTCTTCTGAATACCAAGATTAGTAGGAATAAGAACTGAGCAGCAAGGGAAGAACGATAAAGTACTGCTTAAGTTCATTCTCGCACGGTGAAGAATAATTGGGAATTTTAGCACACGTCCGAAGATCATTAAGGACTCTACGCACGCTACGTACTGTTCACGACCACCGTAGTACCACATATGTTGTAGTCTTCAATATGCGACTACAATATTGATAGACAATGACAAACTGCGGTCTCTCTAAGGTCGTATATTTAATTATTTAAGGCCTATCGAGAAAAATTGGGGTGCCAAGTCTTGTGTGAGTACATCCTCTTGGAACCCGTTCCCATAGATGGCCATAATGAGTATTATTTACATTTCATGTTTAAGAGAAGATGGTATTTATATAAACAAAATTATGTGGAATTTGATTATAATATATAGTTATGTCTATGTTTAGAAGCTCTGCCATGGGATTCGAACCCTGACCCGTGCGTCGATAATCACGAGGCCAAGACGCTAGTGACCATGCTACATGGGATGGTTCAAAAGGACTGTACTAGTCCCCGACCACGCTTCACGTAACATTGGAAGATCTAGTCTCATTTTCATCCAATCCCCGTATTTTTTTTTTCATCCGACCTAGATATGGATCAAAAGGTCTCCTGTCGGCATGCTCCGCCTTTGTAATCCTTTATAATGTTAAAGATAGATTGAACATTTTTAGAAGCTCTGCCATGGGATTCGAACCCTGACCCGTGCGTCGATAATCACGAGGCCAAGACGCTAGCGACCATGCTACATGGAATGGTTCAAAAGGACTGTACTAGTCCCCGACCACGCTTCACGTAACATTGGAAGATCTAGTCTCATTTTCATCCAATCCCCGTGGCAGAGCTTCTAAAAATGTTCAATTCGTCTTTAACATACACCACTTGTCGGAGGGCTCGCCTAATACGGGGATTGGATGAAAATGAGACTAGATCTTCCAATGTTACGTGAAGCGTGGTCGGGGACTAGTACAGTCCTATTGAACCATACCATGTAGCATGGTCGCTAGCTTCTTGGCCTCGTGATTATCGACGCACGGGTCAGGGTTCGAATCCCACGGCAGAGCTTCTAAAAATGTTCAATCTGTCTTTAACATACACAGTTATGTCTATGTATGCATGTGAAAAATGTGAATACTCTAAATACAGTGTTATGTAAATATAGTGTTATGTTAACAAAGGGGTCTATTTATAGTAACTGTGTGGTGGTCGCTTATCTGCGTCCAGTGCGTAGTGCATAAATGTATGTTTGTCTGTGCGTGTTTACAAATACTTCTATGCATAGAACGTATGGTTTTATATATAAAATTCATGTGTATGTACGTACACGTGTGTGTGTATATGTGTGTGTGAATGTATGTATGTGTGTGTATGTGTGTGTGTGTGTGTGTGTGTGTGTGTGTGTGTGTGTGTGTGTGTGTGTGTGTGTGTGTGTGAGAGAGAGAGAGAGAGAGAGAGAGAGAGAGAGAGATCACCGTTTACTGTGGTCTCGGATCACGAGTTGGACTCGCGATCGACAGCCATTAACCTCCCGAAAGAGAGCTCAGAGATCGTATGACCGATGTATGGGTAATACTGTGACTTAACACGCACACACACACCCAACTCCCTGCCCACGAGAGCTGGAGTAACGACTCGCAACGCAGTGATACTGACATTATTCCAACCCTGAGCGCGATTCGAACCCGGACCGCTGTGACAGCAGTTGCGATCGTTACCACCGCGCCATCAAGCCTTGCGTGTGTGTGTGTGTGTGTGTGTGTGTGTGTGTGTGTGTGTGTGTGTGTGTGTGTGTGTGTGTGTGTGTGTGTGTGTGTGTGTGTGTGTGTGTGTGTGTGTGTGTGTGTGTGTGTGTGTGTGTGTGTGTGTGTTTCCTTCTGTAATATTTTCTTTTATGTATCCGATCTTGTGATATATCTGAAGATCGCCTATCGATATGATTTGTCGCTGCAACACACTGCAGTGATGTAAAAGGTGGTTCTAATGATTTCAGACCTATCATTGCAATATAGTCCAAGATAATGCAAACACATGCAATAGATGATTGCAACTTCGTGGGTAGTCGTTGAAGAAAATTGTTCTCCACCTGTTTTTATATGTGAATTGTACTTGCAAAGCTACATTCCATAGTTCTTTTGGAATAATTCCAACACTAAATAGAATAGCTAGATATACACTAAATGCTCCCAACTTTTATTTTGCCACCATATTTGTGAAAGCCTCTTGCTCAGTAATATTACTCTGGAGTTGTAATCAGAAACGTACTAATTTCGTATTTGCTTCGTTCTGAATTTGAATCCGGCATTTTTCTACGATTTCCAACATTGAGTGTTAACTGACCCAATAGTCCAAGCGCAAGGGTAGAGGTGATGGCTTCGGCCGCAGCTACTCATCGCCTCCAGGTTCACTCCATGGGTCCATGTACACTGAGCTGAGATTCATTGATCTGGGAATTGCAAAGAGCCTCATCTTCTCTTTCTTATGCACATGACTGAGGTGAATACACGAGCCATGGCAGGTTTTTAGTCAATGTATTTTACCCGTCTGTTTTTTACAAATACACAATAGGGGTAGTGTAAGAGGCTGGAAGATAAGGTAGACAAGTAAGGTAGATAAAGGGGTAGGTGGCGAGAATTTAACTTTATGTGTAGGATGTTTGGAAAACAATAAGCCGCGAACAAGTTGCATAATCCCGGTCCCCGTCTAAAGTTTATAAACAACCGCTAGGAACAGATTGTAATGCTGATGTGACAATATGTAAAATAAGCCATTCCTGCATCGATATCAAGATTGCTTGGGTAAATAGTGTTTCTTTAGACATTGTAACAGTCTTTCTGATTAGAGAAGGGTGGAGGAGGAGAATAATTTTTAGTACATGGGAGAAAAATCACGCCCTTGGGGGAGTCACTTATTTGTAGCAGTAAAGATCATTGGATAAATCAAGTCGTGACGTCGGTTCAGAGGTGGCTTAGTGAGTGGATCGAGGATCCTAGGTGGGAGTCCCGTGGTGTAAATTGTCAGGAAAAGTGTAATATTGTTCGGGAAGAAAAGAAGAAAAATTTTACATCAGTTTAATTCACCCCATCGAGAAACATCACTTACTTTCTACAGAAAAATATGGTGAAAGACATACTTACTTAAGTGAAGTCAAGTTGGAAGTGAAAGAAAAAATACAATACCATAGAAGGGAACAGTAAAGAGAATTAAACCAGTAGCTACGGAGAGGCGGGGGTAAAAGGCAGATAAACAAAACTATGGGGATACGGGAGACAAAAATATGGAAACACGGGTATGGAAGCATTTTAACAAGTGAATCAAGAAAAATTAAAGCAACCAGATAGGCATTAACTTCTTGTTTTGTTTCGTTTTGTTTTGTTTTCCGTTTCACCGTGTCGATCATAGTCCAAATACTATATAATCATGATCCATTTTGATATCCATTGATTTCGTCTAAAACATATATTTGCAGAACAATTTTCTCCTTTTCACACGGTCGAATACGAAACATGACGACGCACAAAAAATACATATCTCTCGAATAAAGCACCATTGATTTGATTGAATATGTTAATGATGTGAATTACTGCGTCAATATTCAGAACGGTTTATCGGGTTGAAAGTGCAAAGTTAGGGCATGAAGGAAAATTAATTAGAAGCGTGGACATCGGTTTAACGGGTTGGAAGGTGGAAGGTAGTCGATAATATATATGTACATATATATATATATATATATATAATATATATATATATACATATATATATATATATATATGTATATATATATATATATATATATATATATATATATATATATATATATATATAAGGCAGGCTACGTAATATATCAGAATGAAAATATTCATTCCGGTTTATTGGGTTGGAATGAGGAAGTTAGGTTATAAAAAAAACAGCAATGCTTACAAACTGGAGAGATAATATTGAAGAAATACATTATATCACTTTTCTATTATTGATTGTATATTTATATTCACATAAAACCTGAATCTGGATCACGTGTAACTGACGATCTACTGAGAGAAAACGACGAAAAGAACTGAAACAGTTCCAAATAGTTTGACTTTACCTTCAAGGTTACGTATGAACGAAGCAGGTCTTTCATTTAAGAATGTGACGTGACCGTAACTAGAGTGTAAATGAAGCTTGACACATGCATTGGCTCTGAAGACTTTGTGGAAGAATTTTCGTTTCCCCCGATTCCCAAGATGGTCACCGTGAAGAACCAACTTATTGTTTTGTAATCAGCAGAGGCACGCGTGTCGAGGGGACTAGGTTCTTCAAAGGTCCTTCTGAGCACATCAGTCATGTTTTCCCACTAAAGACTGGAAGGATTTATGGGACCAAAAAAGAGAAAATTAGACGGGGTTTAGAATTGTAACTCTACTTTGATTACGTGTCAAGTTATTTTAGGAAATTATATGCGCTATTGGAGGTTATTCTTTGTTATTTTTAGTAATAACAGAGGTGATGCAAAGTAACTTATATTTTGCTATTCAGACCAAGAGATAGCAAATTAAATCGACATAAACTATTTAATACAATATCTTTTATGTTACCCGACATCACTGTTACTTAAGTTTGAATGTATTTGGCTAGTTGGTTAAACACTGATTTTAATTAGATTACTAATTATGAAAGTTAATATGTTGTATTCCACTTAGCTATATGTTGTCAAGATTCACATCTCTCTCTCTCTCTCTCTCTCTCTCTCTCTCTCTCTCTCTCTCTCTCTCTCTCTCTCTCTCTCTCTGTCTCTGTCTCTGTCTCTGTCTCTCTCTCTGTCTCTCTCTCTCTCTCTCTCTCTCTCTCTCTCTCTCTCTCTCTCTCTCTCTCTCTCTCTCTGTCTCTGTCTCTGTCTCTGTCTCTGTCTCTCTCTCTCTCTCTCTCTCTCTCTCTCTCTCTCTCTCTCTCTCTCTCTTTCTCTCTCTCTCTCTCTCTCTCTCTCTCTCTCTCTCTCTCTCTCTCTCTCTCTCTCTATATATATATATATATATATATATATATATATATATCTATATATATATATGTATATATATATATATATATGTGTGTGTGTGTGTGTGTGTGTGTGTGTGTGTGTGTGTGTGTGTGTGTGTGTGTGTGTGTGTGTGTGTGTGTGTGTGTGTGTGTGTGTGTGTGTGTGTGTGTGTGTATGTGTGTGTCACTGTGTGTGTGTGGTGTGTGTGTATGTGTGTGTGTACATACATATGTACACACAAAAAAACTTAAGTTTTCGGTGTCATTGTTCAACAGTTTCACACTGTTACATTTTCAAGAATAACAATTGTCGGCATACATCAGCGAGTTCCTTTTTCTTAACACTATGGATGATTTCGTTCAAAATCTGAACCATGAAGAAAAGGAATCCTATTATAAACTGAAGAACTTTCATTTGATGATAGTAAAATGTATCAGCGCAGTTGACTTCAACCAAAATTGCCTTCACGAGAAATTGCCTCAGAGAAAAAAAAAAAATATATATA
>NC_134789.1:65115555-65120555 GCF_046742065.1 Oratosquilla oratoria
AAGAAATCAAATAAATTAGAAATACTCGACACACCTTCTCTTTTACTGTCGTCAAGTGATTTAATCTATTACAAGCTGGCATCAGGTACACCAATTCTAAAAGATTATACTGTGCAGAAAAGCTCTCATAATTCTCGTCTACAATGCGAATTAAAACAAAATAGAGTAAAATTAAGTCAAATGAAGAAATGAAATGAATAAAAGATACTCGACACATCTTCTCTTCCACTGTCGTCAAGTGATTTTATCTATTACAAGCTGGCATCAGGTACACTAATTCTAAAAGATTATACTGTGCGGACAAGCTCTCATTGTTCTTGTCTTCTTTGGACGTGACACGTTTCTGCCTTGCTCTTATTTCTTTGCTTTGGTTTTATTTCTTTTGGACCCAAATTAAACAATTCTGTTCCAAAATCTTATGGACAAATGACATTGAGGCTGACAGTCCTAGTAAAAACTAGTCAACAGTCTCAGCCTTGTGTTTTTTCTTCTATAAAAAGTATAAAGTTGCATATAAAACATGACATTTAAAACATAGGATATAGAAAACAAAATATGAGTATAAAATGTGAAAAAGTAAACAAAAATCTGAAAAAGATTGTATGTCACAAGTCATAAGATATAAGAAATACAGAACATAGAATATAAGATATAGAATCATGTAATATAAAACGTTCTAAATTTGAAAATCGCCTGCAGAACTGGTGTGATTTTTTTTTTTTTTTTTTTTTTTTTTTTTGTCTTATCTCTTATTCTGTCCGGAGCTATCATCCATTGCAAGCCTCACCCCATTTCTTGTAAGAGGAAAGACAAAGAGATAAGACGAAATAAGAGGAGTGAAAATTTGGCAGAAGTGGACAGTTGATGAGAAGACATGAGAAGAAAGGGAATGTGATTAAGAAAAGAGAAAGCAAAATTATAAAATATGTAAGAAATATAAAAAAAAAGGCAAGGCAATAGAGGGGAAAGAAGATAGGAGATAGAGGAAGGGGAGAAGATGAAGAGAAGGGAGAAGGTGAAAAAGAAGTGAAGAAGATAGGAAAAAGGAAGATTCAAGCGGAGGGGAGGAAAGAGGGACAGATTATGAAAGAAATGATGTGAAGAAAGGGAGATGGATGGGCAAACTAAAGCATACACATAATCTATCTCTATTTCATACCCGTCCAGAACTCATTCGTCACCCCAGCCCATCTTAGTGCCTCGTGGCTGAAGAATCATTCCTTATTCCGGTTAGAGGCAATGCAGCGAGGCACAATATTTCACTAAATATTTGAAGGAACTTATGATTAAAGATGAATTGGTTAGTGTGATAAGAATGTCAGGTAGCGCGGCAGAAAAGGTCCCTATTTTTTTTATTAATTTATCTATTTATTATTATTACTCCCTTTATATATTTAGTTATTCATTTATTCATTTGTTTATTTACTTATTAATTTTAATTTTTCAAACAAGGTCATCTTAAATACATCTTAAACCAGAGTATAGCTCCTGTTGGACATTTCAACTATTTTTTGTATTTGTCTCCGCTCAGATCACCACCCAGCAAAACAATCCCAACACAGAATTGGCCTCGCCACACATGCAAATCGACCCTAACGCAAACACAACACAGCAGACATCAAACATCTCATCTTGCACTGCACTACTACAGTCTCATTCAGAAAACAACAAATTGTTTCTTCCTTGAATGTATTGTGGTCATCCTGGTGGCTGTTTCCGTTTACCTGGGATCTTTGGGTTTCCTACAAAAGAGAGAGAGAGAGAGAGAGAGAGAGAGAGAGAGAGAGAGAGAGAGAGAGAGAGAGAGAGAGAGAGAGAGAGAGAGAGAGAGAGAGAGAGAGAGAGAGAGAGAGAGAGAGAGGGAGAGAGAGAGAGAGAGAGAGAGAGAGAGAGAGAGAGAGAGAGAGAGAGAGAGAGAGAGAGAGAGAGAGAGAGAGAGAGAGAGAGAGAGAGAGAGAGAGAGAGAGAGAGATAGAGAGAGAGATAGAGAGAGAGAGAGAGAGAGAGATAGAGAGAGAGAGAGAGAGAGAGAGAGAGAGAGAGAGAGAGAGAGAGAGAGAGAGAGAGAGAGAGAGAGAGAGCTGAGGCAACGAACTGATTGATGGTTCATGGTCGCAACTCTTCTCCAACCTGACCAAATCTGCCACAATTCGTTAAAAGAAAACAAAAGATAACGATTTTATTCTGTCAAGACAGGACTTCGTCTTTCACAATGATAGAATTTTCTTCTTCTTCTTCTTCTTCTTCTTCTTCTTCTTCTTCTTCTTCTTCTTCTTCTTCTTCTTCTTCTTCTTCTTCTTCTTCTTCCTCTTCTTCTTCTTCTTCTTCTTCTTCTTCTTCTTCTTCTTCTTCGCGTTCTTCTTCTTCTTCTTCTTCTTCTTCTTCTTCTTCTTCTTCTTCTTCTTCTTCTTCTTCTTCTTCTTCTTCTTCTTCTTCTTCTTCTTCTTCTTCTTCTTCTTCTTCTTCGCGTTCTTCTTCGCGTTCTTCTTCTTCTTCTTCTTCGCGTTCTTCTTCGCGTTCTTCTTCTTCTTCTTCGCGTTCTTCTTCTTCTTCTTCTTCTTCTTCTTCTTCTTCGCGTTCTTCTTCTTCTTCTTCTTCTTCTTCGTCTTCCTTTCCTCTATTTGTCTTATTCTCGTTTTTATTTCGTGTCAAATTCCCGTAACCAGAACCTGGACACGACGAATTGGCATCGAAATTAGTGATAAAACCCTTTTCCAGAACCTGGGCACCCCCACCTTGATACCAAGAAGCACCTTTTCAAAATGATGGATGGATTGTGGCTTGTAATTGAATTGCAGTTGGATTTGTGATGAATTCAAGGGCCCTAAGATTAGGACGAAGAGAAGATGGATGGAAGGGAAGGAAGAGTGAAGAAAAAGAGAGGGGTAAAAGGTGGAGGTAGGAAAAGAGAGAATATGGGGTTCTATGTTGAAGGAAGAGAGAGTTGGAAGAAAAAGATGAGATAGGGAGACAGAAAGGGGGAATAGGAAGAAAAGATAGGGTAGGAAAGAGAAATGAAAAGAAAATGGAAGATTGAAATGGGAGAATTGAGAAGGGGAAGTACATATGTAGAACTAAAGATAGATGAAGGGAGAAATAGAGAGAGGGGGAAATCGAAGAGGAATGAAGATTGACGAGAAGAATGTGGACGGGTGATGAAAAGGAGTAAGAAAGGATTGAAAGGGCAAAAAAAAAAAATTGTGTAAGAGAATTGCAGGAAATAAAATATATAAGAAGAAGTAATAAAGAATAAAAGGAGAGGTCTAGCAACGTAAAAAAAAAAGAAAAAGTAAATGGAAGATAGGAGGAGCGAATAAAATCAAGGTATGGAAGGAGGATAATAGAATTAATGTACAGAAAGAACTTAAATGAGGAGGTAATAGGTAAGATTACAGGAGAAAGTTAGGGGAAATAAAGGAAGAAAGGAAGATTGGAAGGAACGAAAAAAAAAATTAGGGAAATAAAAATGAGATCAAAGTAATATGAAAACAGAATGGAAATTATTTGTAAATATATTTTCATCAACTTTTTCTTATTTATTCTCGCAATTCCAAAGAATAATCTATTCTTACATGAAATCAGCTAAATTGGCAATGACATCACAGAATATGAACTGAATATATATATATATATATATATATATATATATATATATATATATATGTATGTATATATATGTATATATATATATATATGTATACATATATGTATATATATATATATATATATATATATATATATATTCACTGAACCAGTTTTTTTCTTTTCCATCTGGGTGAAATAATTACTGCACAATTTACAAATTAGTAACACCCATATGGACCAGCGTCACGTACTGTTCTTTTCTGACTGGAGATGTGTCTCCGCTCTAGAAAGAATCCTGGTCACATTTAACTCTTATCCATTCTTAATCTCTCCTTCATTATCTCTGTGACTCTGATTCTTTTATGTGATATCGTCCCAAAGGAAAGACACATTGGTCATTGGAAAGAAAATTAATACAAAACAATCATTTCCCCTCCTCTTCGTCCTCTCCCTTCCTATTGGTCTAACTACTCTCATCGTGGTATGCAATTATCCTCCTCTCCCTCCCTTTTTCATTCCATCTCATTTTTCTTCTATCTTCCTCTATTTCTTCCTTCCCATCCACTTCTCTTTCTCTTCACTTAAACGCCCTTTGAAGTGTACATCGCTGTAGATAACGAGAATACTCGACGAAATTCAGCGAACATCAGGTAAAACATTAATACAACAGCTGAGTATTCCAGCTGTCTTTGTAGGATAAGAGAGCAACGAAAGCCGTTTTACCATGTGTGCATATTTGAAATTCTTGCTAGTGTTTAACAAGGAAGTATTTAACATTGTATGGAGACTAAAATATGAGAAGATCGTATTCTAATGTAGTCAACACTTCTATATTCAGGTTCAGTGTTAAGTATGCTCATGTTAAGGGAGATGTGTTTAACAAGTGGATGATGATAAGGAAGAGGCTCTAAACGAGATTTTATTAACAATAACCAGCGCATCCATTCTTAGGGATCATCTCACATCTAACATAGGGAGTCAAAGGAGATAATGGTGAGACAGGTAGCAGAGTGGGCATTATAGAAGCTCAAAGTGGCCAGCATTTTTATCTATTTTATCTATTCTTTTATTCATTTATATGATGTTCTATTTTGGTAAAGATAAGTGTTCATTCACATAAAAAGTTTGAGTGACTTAGTCTATAAAGATGTCACTAAGGTCTCTAAAATTTCGACTCTATATACTTACAGTTAGTACACTTTACGGTGTGTTAAACTAATATTATTTTTTGTAAATTGATATTACGTCTTATGCATGGCAAACTCTATTTGACCAGGAAAAAAATTGTGCTTGTCATGGTGCAAGAATGAAGTAGATTTATTTTATGGTAATGACATGATGGAAAGTGATTCAACAAATACTAAGATATTTTAAATTACCCACTGTCGGAGAAACAAAGCAAAAGAAACAGACGA
>NC_134789.1:65130555-65133055 GCF_046742065.1 Oratosquilla oratoria
TGGAAGGTAGGCATGAAGTCCTGGATAGTAAGGAACCATCTGGCTAGTTTCCCAGTTAGGTTCTTGCCTTTGAAGAGGTTTAAAATGGATTGATGATCTGTGTGTACATGTATTTCGTATCCTAGAATGATGTCTTTAAAATGTTTGAGGGCATATATGATTGCGAGCGCTTCAATTTCAGTGACAGAGTAGTTTTGTTCGTGCTTGTTTAATGCGCGACTGGCGTAAGCTATAGGTCTAAGTTTGGAGTCGTGTTGTTGCATTAGTACTGCGCCAAGGCCTTTGTATGAAGCATCTGTGCATAGTGTGAAGGGTTTAGAGAAGTTTGGGAATGCCAGAACCGGGGCTGTTGTGAGTGCTTGTTTGAGCTTGTGGAAAGCGGTGTTGTGTTCAGACGTCCAGTTAAAAGGAGTATCTTTCTTGAGAAGGGCTGTTAAAGGAGCTGCCATGTGAGCATAGCCTTCGATAAAACGTCTGTAAAAACCTGAAAGTCCTAGAAATGATTTCACGTGTTCTGTAGAGTTAGGGGTTGAAAAATCTAGAACAGCCTTAACCTTGTCTTGAGAAGTAATGACACCGTGTGAGTTTATGACGTGTCCTAGGAACCTTATTTCCTTTTTGAGGAAGGAGCACTTTTTGAGTTTAAGTTTTAGGCCTGCCGCGGCTAATCTTGAGAAGACAGTTTGAAGTGTGTTAAGGTGTTCCGTGAGTGACCGTGAGGCAATGATAATGTCGTCAAGGTATATGAAGACAGTCTTTCCAATCAAACCTTCTAAGACTTTGAACATAAGTCTTGTGAAAAACAGAGGGAGCAGAGACGAGTCCCATGGCCAACCTTTTGAAGTGGTAATGGCCCGTATTGGTACTGAAGGCTGTTAGAGGTTTTGATTCGTCATCTAGAGGTATTTGGAAATACCCTGACATAAGGTCGAGAGTAGAGAAGACCGTGTTGTGTTCGCCTATGGAGTAGATTGTGTCTTGGAGATGAGGAATAGGATGTCTTTCGGGAATGATGAGTTTATTTAGCTCACGGAAATCAACAACAGGGCGAAAGGAGCCGTCGTGTTTTGGAACGACAAAGAGAGGAAAAATTCCAGGGAGATAGGCTGTGTTCAATGATGCCTTGGTCGAGCATATCTGCAATTATGTTGTCGACAATGTTTCTTTTACTGTGAGGAAGACGGTAAGCGGGTATGTACCGTGGTTTTGCATTTTGTTGAAGTGGTATATGATGTTGTATGATGTCTGTGAGACCTAATGGTTCGCCTGGGAGTGCAATTGCGTGTCTGTACGTGTTCAAGAGTGTCAGGAGATCTTCTCGTGCTTCAGGGATATCTACTTCGTTAATGTGTGGTGCTTTGATGGTTTCCTGTGTGTTCTGTTCTCCGTTGGTGATGGCGCATACATGTTGTGAGTTGTCGCTAGTCGGGTGTTGGGGAGACGCGTATGACGTGTAGGTTTGTGATTTCAAGACGCGACATTGTGTTGTGTCGTGAAAAGCTGGTCCGTGATATGAGCAGTAGCTAGTTGGTTGTCTGTAATAACACCTGTTTGTGCTATGTCCTACTATGTTGCAGATTTTGCAAAAGAATGGTCTCCTAGATTGTGAACGCTGTCGTGATCTTGTGCGTGATATTTGTCTACCTCTAGTGTGATGGTCGTGTGACATGGGTTTATCTCTGGTGTAATGTTCTTGTGAGATTTTTGCTACCGTGGGAGTGGGTGGGTATGTGAGTGTGTGTGTAAGGGGGATTTGTTGTTGTTGAATTTGTGTTTTTGTCGCTGATGTGTCCGAAAATTTTCTAGAGAAGTCAACGAGTGTTGTGTCTGGATCAAAAGGAATGTTCTCTATTTTCTTTAGTGTTTCTGGGTGAAGTCGCGAGATCAGTTTTATGTAGCCAAATAATGAGAGTACGTGATCTAGGCTGATTGTGTTATTTTTAACCCAAGGTGAAGAAGTGAATGCGTCTTTTAGTTCTTCCTTGAACTGACTCGCCTCCCTGACTGCTCTTTCTTTGGTGAGATAAGGGGGGTTGTTAAAGTTTGTTCCTAGTGTGTAGAGGGGAGAAAGGGAGCCTAACTGTTCATATGGGGCGAAGGATTTTTTGAACTCGTCAATGAAATTTTGGAAAGTCTGTGGTTGTTGGAACGCGTCGGATTGTATAATGTCGCTTGCAAGGGTATCGTTGAAATCGATGCGACTTTTAAGGACAGCGATTTTAGTCATTTCATCGTGCACCTGTGTGCGCTGTATTTCCGAACGGACGTCATCTAAGAGAGTGTGGATGGCGATGTTTGTCCCGTTGAACTTAGGAAGAGTGTTGTCATGCTGCAGGAGTGTTAGTAGGTTTGGTGCAGTACGTTGCATGTGTGGTTGAGCGACGGTTGGGTCTGTGTTTTGATTCGGCGAGGACTGTGTGTTATTTTCGTTTTGTGCTGCCATTTTGGAACGAGTGTTGTAATGGTGTGATACGTTGGACTGTGAATGGGTCATGCACAC
>NC_134789.1:65138055-65143055 GCF_046742065.1 Oratosquilla oratoria
TGAAAGAGGAGGAGGAGGAGAGGGTCTGGTGACAAGAAAGAAGTGTAAGGAGTTGAAGGAAAGAATGTATAGGAGTTAAAATGATCATTCTAAGAATTACAAAGATAGTGCAGGAGAAGGAAGATAAGGAGAAGGAACAGAAAGAAGACAAGGAAACGATAAAAAATAATATGAAGTGAAGGAGAAACGTAAATGGGTAAGTGTCGAACGAAGACGGGCGGGTGGGGGGGTTGGGTGAGACTCGGAGAAGGAAGTGAGGAACTGGAAGGAAATAGGAGGGACCTGACGACGTTGGGTCTCCGATGAAATACAAAATAAGACCAAGGTTCTTCAACATTTTCTGTCTTCTTCTTCTTCTTCTTCTTCTTCTTCCTTTTTTCTCCTTTTTCTTTTTTATCTATTTCTTCATCTGTCTACTCTCTATCCTCCATCCCCACCTCTCTCTCTCTATCTGTCTGTCTATTTATTTATCTATCGATCTATCTATCTATCTATCTATCTATCTATCTATCCATCTATCTATATATCTATATATCTATCTCTCTCTCACACTTGGAACAAACTGCCAAAGGACGTAGTAAACAGTTCCTCTGTTTAGCAGTTCAAAAGTCGATTAGACAAGGTGCTTCAAACATTTGTGTAAGTGCTTGTGTGAATCTCCCCCCCCCTCTCTCTCTATCTCTCTCTCTCTCTCTCTCTCTCTCTCTCTCTCTCTCTCTCTCTCTCTCTCTCTCTCTCTCTCTCTCTCTCTCTCTCTCTCTCTCTCCTCTCTCTCTCTCTCTCTCTCTCTCTCTCTCTCTCTCTCTCTCTCTCTCTCTCTCTCTCTCTCTCTCTCTCTCTCTCTCTCTCTCTCTCTCTCTCTCTCTCTCTCTCTCTCTCTCTCTCTCTCTCTCATTTTCTCTCTCTCACCAATGTTGGACTCCAGTGAAACGCTCCCATTTCTATGCAAATGCAATACTGTAGAGAAAAGATCTGGAGAAGGAGGAAGAGGAGGAATAGAAGGACGTGGAACAGGAGAGAGTGGGGAATAGAAAGACAGAGAAGAGTGTAACAAGATAGGAGTATGTAGAGCTGGATGATGACCGAAAGAAAATGGGGGAGATGGAAGAAGTATAAGAACATAAGAACATAAGAAATAAAGGAGACTGCAAAAGACCATAAGGCCTACACTAGGCAGCTCCGTATCCATCACCACCTGTCATCCCCATCCATAAAGTTGTCTAATCGTTTTTTAAAACAACTGATAGTTTCAGCGCTCACTACATGGTTACTAAGTTTATTCCATTCATCGACCACCCTATTAGTAAACCAATTCTTGCCTATTTCCTTCTTAAATCTAAATTTGTCCAGTTTGTACCCATTACTGCGAGTCCTGCCCTGTTTTTGTATTATGATGACCTTGTTTGCATCACCCTTGTTATAGCCTTTGATCCACTTGAACACTTCTATTAGATCACCCCGCACTCTGCGTCTTTCCAGAGAGTGTAAGTTTAGGTGCCTAAGCCTCTCTTCGTAAGGCAAATTTCCGAGTCCTTGTATCATTTTGGTCATTCTTCTCTGAACTGATTCTAATGAATTTACGTCCATTCTGTAGGACGGAGACCAAAACTGTACCGCATAGTCAAGGATGGGTCTAACTATCGCTAGGTAGAGTTTAATAATTACCTCTGCACTTCTATTCGTTACCGTCCTAGCAATGAAACCTAATGCTCTGTTAGCTTTATTTCTGGCGCTAATACACTGCTTCCTGGTTTTAAGGTCCGGACTCACCAGAACTCCCAAGTCCCTCTCGCACTCAGATTTTTCTAAAAACGTGTTATCTAAGTTGTATCTATTTTCGGGGTTGTGTAGCCCTACGTTTAACACGCTACACTTAGAGATATTGAAGTTCATTTGCCACTTCACCGACCATGTTAACAGCTTATTAAGGTCATCCTGCAGAATCTGGGCGTCGTCTCCTGACCTAATTAGGCGTCCTATTTTAGTGTCGTCCGCAAACTTACTAACATCACTATTTAACCCTTCGTCTAAGTCGTTTATATACATAATGAACAACAAGGGACCCAAAACCGAGCCCTGGGGAACCCCGCTAGTAACATTGCCCCACCTAGATTTTATTCCATTTATGGTGACCCGTTGCTTTCTGTTACTAATCCAAGCTCTAATCCATTCTAACACTTTTCCTCCTATGCCATGGGCTTTGATTTTATTTAGTAGTCTCTGGTGTGGCACTTTGTCGAACGCTTTGCTAAAGTCAAGGTAAATAACATCGTAATTTTCATTGTTGTCTGCCGCCTTATATACCTTAGTGTAAAAGGATAGAAGATTAGTCACACATGACTTACCCTTGGAGAAACCATGCTGTGAAACACGAATTAAATTATGCCCTTCAATGTGTTCTCTGAGTCTATTTACTATTATTGATTCAAGCATTTTTCCTATAACCGATGTCAAACTGATTGGCCTGTAGTTGCATATAGACGATCTATCTCCCTTCTTAAAAACAGGAACAACGTTTGCCTGCCTCCAAGCAGTTGGAACAGAACCAGTGTCTACCGACTTATTCAATATTTTCATTAACTGGTCACATTTCAAATTTACACTCTTTAAGCATTCTTGGAAAAATTTCGTCTGGACCCGGAGATTTTGTAGCTTTAAGTCTGTCAATCTGCTTGACTACTTCCTCTTTACTAATGCTGATATTAGTTAGACTACTTTCTTCATCCCCTCTGAAAATCGGATCGCAGTCAGGTACTTTATCTAACCTCTCATTAGTAAATACCGATAGAAAATAATTGTTAAACTCCTCACTCATTTTTTCTTCCGATTCAATCATGATATTTTCATTGTTTTTAATTGGTCCTATTCTTTCTTTATTTTTTGTTCTATAGAGGTGAAAGAAACCCTTTGGGTTGGATTTTGCTTGACTGGCAACCTTGATTTCATAATTACGTTTCGCTGAACGTGTATTCCTTTTAACCAGCTTTGCCATTTCGTTATATCTTGATCTAAGGTGTGATTCCCCGTTTTTCATTTTTACGTAAAGTCCTCTTTTCATTCCGATCTCATGTTTCAATCTGTCCGTCATCCATTTGGGAGTATTACTATTTTTCCGTATTGACTTTAGGGGGATAAATGTATTTTGTGCATTAATAATTAGATCAGTTAGATTGTTATACATGTCATTTAAATTACTGACCTGACTGCTGGGCCCTCGCCCCCAGAAAGACGAATATTAGAGGGGAAAAAATCAAGAAGGGAAGGAGAATAGGAAGGAAAAAGGGTTGCTTTCGGGAGGAGGAGGGGTAAGAGGAAGACGATGGGTAGGAGGATCAAAATAAGACAGAGGAGAAGAAGATTAAGATGAGAAGAGGCGGGAGGAGGAGTAGGAAGAAGAATATGAGGAGGAAGGAAAAGGAAGAAGGGAAGGAGGAGATGGAGGTGGGGTAGAAGAAGGAGGAGGAGAATAGGAGGAAGAAGAAAGAGGGGGGCAGGATGAGGAGGGGCAGGAGAAGGAGTAGGAGATGGAGGAAAAAGGGCAGGAGATGACGAGGTTTAGTAGATGATGATGACGAATGAAAACATGGTTAGGAATGAAGAGGTAGAAGTAGGAAATAAGAAGAAGTAAAAGGAGAAAAATAAAAGAAAGAGAATGTAAAAGAAGCCAAAAGAAAGTTGCAATACAAGACTAAGTTGAAGGAGTACGACAGAGGGAAAAAGCATTGGAAGGAAGAAAAGGAAGAGGAAGAAGAAGAAAAGAAAGAGGAGGAGGAGGAGGACACGGAGAAGCAGGAGAAGAGGAGGAGGGAGATAGGGTTCAACGTCTTCGTATCATGTGTAGATTTCTTTCTTTGACAATTTTTGGTGACACCGACGCGAAAACCAAAATTTCTTGAAGACGTAAAACCAAAATTTCTTGAAGACGTATTGGCTCGAGGAAGTTTCTGGCGCGGGGCGAGCGAATGGAGAGGATGTCTGGCTGGGTGCTCTCAGCCATACTCAAGAAAACATATTATTCTCTTCCTCTCTATGATAGATGCAGAAGCCATTCGTGTATGCAAAGTGAATTTTATTAAGATGAAAGGGGTCTCCAGGGGGAGTATAAGTTAAATGGAGTTTAAATGTTTATATTTGTGTGAGATTCATAATCTCTCATTCGAAGGAATGGAATTTGAATTTGTTGTAGTGTTGCACGCATTGATGCGTAGTTGCATCGTTGATGTTGCTTGCAGAGTGTCGGGGAGTTTGCTTAACAGAACGACGCTCTCTGCAATAAGAATAGAAAATATAAGAGATTTTTTTTTTTATACAAGCCCACCGGCTGCGCCGGCCCAGCTACGCCGGGGGCCTTGGCCTGCGGCGCTGCGCCTTAGGCGCGGGCGCTGCGCGCCCTGGGCTACGCCCCTTTTTTGGAAAATAAAGAGTTCTTCTTCGAGTTCTTCTTCGAGTTCTTCGAGTTCTTCGAGTTCTTCTTCGAGTTCTTCGAGTTCTTTTTCGAGTTCTTCGAGTTCTTCTTCGAGTTCTTCGAGTTCTTCTTCGAGTTCTTCGAGTTCTTCTTCGAGTTCTTCTTCGAGTTCTTCGAGTTCTTCTTCGAGTTCTTCGAGTTCTTCTTCTTCGAGTTCTCCTTCTTCTTCGAGTTCTTCTTCTTCGAGTTCTTCTCTTTCGAGTTCTTCGAGTTCTTCTTTTTCGAGTTCTTCGAGTTCTTCTTTTTCGAGTTCTTCGAGTTCTTCTTTTTCGAGTTCTTCGAGTTCTTCTTCTTCGAGTTTTTCGATTTCTTCTTCGAGTTCTACTTCTTCTTCGAGTTCTTCGAGTTCTTCTTCTTCCTCTTCTTCGAGTTCTTCTTCTTCTTCTTCGAGTTCTTCTTCTTCTTCTTCTTCGAGTTCTTCTTCGAGTTCTTCCTCTTCTTCTTCTTCGATTTCTTCGAGTTCTTCTTCTTCTTCGAGTTCTTCTTCTTCACCGTAGTTGGCGGTGTAACCGATTTACCACCAAACGCGAAGGTG
>NC_134789.1:65148055-65150555 GCF_046742065.1 Oratosquilla oratoria
ACTTAGGTATTTATCTAAATGATTCTTAAAGCTTTGAACTGAACTACATTGCACTACTTGTCCAGGAAGTTTATTCTATTCATTAACTACACGGTTGGCAAAGTTGTTTCTACCTACTTCCAAATTGAATCTATTTCCGGACAGTTTGAGACCATTGTTTCTTGTCTGATTCTCATTCAATGTAAAAATTTGGTCACTTTTGATGTTGTCAATTCCCTTTAAAATCTTAAAGACCTGTATCAAGTCACCTCTGAGTCTACGTTTTTTTAGGGAAAACAGATTCATATGTTTTAGTCGATTTTCGTATGATTTATTTTTGATATTTGGAATCAGTTTTGTGGCTCGCCGTTGTACTTTTTCCAGTCTGTCAATGTCTTTAATGAGATTCGGTGACCGTACGGAAACAGCATATTCCAAATGTGGACGAACTAACGATTTATATAGCTTTTTAATGAGAGGTGGACTTTTGAAATCAGTCCCATAATCTTATTTGCTTTCTCAGAGGCTGAAATACACTGCTTGGATGATTTGAGGTCGTTACTGATAATTACGCCGAGATCTTTTTCACTATCCACTTTTGTTAACGAATTTCCAAATAACTTGTAATCGTACTTACTGTTATTTTTACCTATGTGCATTACCTTGCATTTACTTGTGTTAAATTTCATTAGCCACTTTTCAGACCATTGCTGTAATCTATCTAAATCTTCTTGAATATCTAATTGGTTTGAGTGATCATTTGCCACTCCGCACAGTTTTGTATCATCAGCAAATTTGGAAACAGTAGATTTTAGTCCATGGTCTATATCATTTATATATACTATGAATAGAAGTGGCCCAAGAACGGAACCCTGAGGAACTCCACTTGCAACACTTTTCCATCCAGAAGTTTTTCCATTTAAAACAACTCTCTGTTTACGACCATTCAACCAATTACTAGTCCAACCTAATAGGCTACCACTTATTCCATGTAAAGCTAATTTAGTAATTAGTCTTTCGTGTGGGACGGTATCAAAAGCTTTTGCAAAGTCTAGATATATTAAATCTATATTGTTTCTTTTGTCATAATTTGAGATAACTGTGTTGTAGAATTCGAGTAAGTTAGTCACGCAAGAACGTTTCCGTCTGAAACCATGCTGGCTATCATTTATCAAACGGTTACTTTCTAAATGATGTTCGATAGCATCTCTGATGATAGTTTCCATTATTTTTCCTACGATTGAAGTCAAACTTATAGGCCTATAGTTATTTGGTTTCTTTTTGTCACCTTTTTTGAATATGGGAGTAACGTTAGCTAGCTTCCATTCTCTTGGGACATCTCCGGATATGATGGATTTCTTGAAAATAATTTCTAATGGAACAACAATCTCATTTTTAATTTCCTTTAAGATTCTTGGATGCCAACCGTCAGGCCCTGGTGTTTTATTAACTTTGAGTTTGTCTATACACCTTTTAATTTTTTCTTTTGTTATATTTACCATAGTGAGTAAGTTTACCCCAGACTTTTCACAGGTTTCAGTTTGGAATTCACTTTGAGGTGTTTCATTTACAAATACCGAGCTAAAATAATCATTTAAAATATTACACATTTCTTCATTTGAATATTCAAGTTGACCGTCAGCAGACAATAGTGGACCAATGTGATCCCTAACAACCTTTTCATCTCTAATGTAACTATATATATATACGCATATATGTATATATATATATGTATATGTATATATATATATACATTATATAATAATTACATCGTATATTTTAACATGGAGCCTAGAAAAAAAAAATAGAATTAATGTTCTTCCTTCATGAAAACCAATTTCACACAATGGGTACAAATTACAGAAAGCAACAAATTGGGAGGTACTGAAATATACTGCAAGGTAAGATGCATTGCAGGGCACAGCAAATCGTAAGGTGAATTGAACCGCGAAAGGAAAGAATATCCTAGGATGAAATTCCCTTATGATTTTTTTTTTCTTTCTTTTTTTGTCGATTTCGCGGGTGATAAAGAAAGAGGAGAAGTGGGGGAGCGGTTGAATACGTCTCGGCGATGAAAGGAGCTCCAACCGGCCAGCGCGGCGGTTAGGTGGGTAGACGATTAACCACTGGAGAAAACATGGTGATTACTAAGGTCACGCGTCATTGAGCAAAGACACAGTGGATGGCAACCTTACTACTGGCGCCTCTTTGAGAATCAGCTTCAATCTCTTGATGTAGAATTACTTTGTATCAGATTCCCCGTGAATACGGAGTCCAAATGAAGGAATGATTCTAATGCTAATAAAAGACATCAACTCTCGTACCTAAGAACATACAAACAAAATGTGAGAAAGATAATGTGGATGAATGTGACCTCGTTGAAGAGAACAATTAATCAGTTGTGGTTGTGTTAAACTATCGAGACAAAACGAACAAGGTCGCTTTAACAAGGTTTCCCTGCAGACTGTGTGTACGGGTCTGATAAGGAAGCTCTGGTTTAATAAAAGGTTATTTAGTCTTT
>NC_134789.1:65160555-65165555 GCF_046742065.1 Oratosquilla oratoria
AACAAAACACACACACACACACACACACACACACACACACACACACACACACACACACACACACACACACACACACACACACACACACACACACACACACACACACACACACACACACACACACACACACACACACACACACACACACACACACACACACACACACACACACACACACACACACACACACACACACACACACACACACACACACACACACACACACACACACACACACACACACACACACACACACACACATGGTTTAAATCGAAGCCATATCTGATTCAATCCTAAACTATATGTCTTGTCTTACAGATTTGCGAAAGGCAAAAATTATAAAGGAATGTTGAACCGTTTATCGTGTACATCAAAATTATTCATTTTTTCTTTGAGAAAGAAGACATCAGTGAATTACAAAGAAAAAACATAACGATAGACGACCTTTTGGTCCATTGCAAGGCGGATCCAAAAAATGAAAGGATGAATAAATAGGTAAATGTAATAAACAGATGAATAAGTGAATAGATCAACGATTAGAATAAATAAAACATTAGATAGATAAATGAATTTATGAAAAATACATATATAAACAAATACGTAAAATTATTAAACAAATAAGAAAATAAATAAAAAATAAACAGATAAATAAATAGATAAATAATCAAATGAGCAAACAATCAAACAAACAAACAAACAAATAACTAACCAAAAAAATAACGAATAGAGTGAAGAAAACAGACAATCAAGTAGTACATAGACAAACAAAAAATTTCTTAGATATTTAAGCAAATACCAAGAGAATCATATGGTATCACACAGAATAGAAACCCCGAACTATGGCCCGCGGTTCGGGGGATTAAATTCTTGCAGTCGAGAGAAAATTGTTTCCAATTTAACTTGGAGAAACTGTCATGGGATGGAGGGAATTTCCTTTCTCATTTGTCGGGGCACGAAAGGCATTGAATAATGGATCAGTATTATCAAGTGATGAGAACTTCCAAAGTGGTTTTAGGTGTAAAAAGTTTATATATATACATGTATGTATATATATGTATATATATATATATATATACTGTATATATATATATATATATATATATATATATGTATATATATATATATTTAGCTATGCAAGCTACCATTCTATGGTCACTACCTATGTTGACTTGATTATGACCGTAACATTGCTAACGCTCTTGCTCCTATCTTCTAATATGAACTCTACTTTATTTTTTGTTCTTCTATTTGGACTTCTCCAGGTCCATTTACGACCTACACGCTTTTGGAAGAAAGTGTTCATTACCCTCATGTTGTAGTTTTCGGCAAAATTGGCTAATATCTCGCCTCTTTTTTGTTGTTGTTGTTGTTTTTGTTCACCTACTACAAACTTCCTATGGCACGACTCACCTCCCATCTTCTTCCCCACTTTAACATTAAAGTCGCCCAATACCAACGCGTACTTATCTTTTTCTTGGTCGATTACCTTACTTAAACCATCATAAAAGGACTCCATGAAATTGGTGCATAAACCTGAACTATTTTTATAGTGTACATTTTACACACCCTAATCACAATCCAAGCTACCCTGTCTGATAAATTCCTGAACTTGACTACGTTACCATCAACTTCTCGGTTTATCAAGAATCCTACTCCAGTAGATCTCTCTACCTCTATAGTAGAACAGGTGGTGACCATCCTGTAATTGCATCATCTTTTCTTCCGCTTTTCAAACTTCACTCAGTCCTACGATGTCCCACTTGATCTTGTCTAGTTCTTCCATTAAACTCTCCAGCCTGTGGTCTTCTGTGAGAGTTCTTACGTTGTAGGTATATCTCTTCATTTTTTTCATGCTGTTGAATGTCCAAGACTTGGATCTGTTTGGACAGTACTTACTCACATTCGGTGGCACACTGCCCGAAAACACACAAGGCAATGCGGTTGGACCTTTAGGAGACGACCATCATCAGGGACAACCGGTTTTGTTTTTGTTGTACTATTCATGGTTGCTATGAGGGGGGTTTTGGCAGTAATCTCACCTCCTTTGCCAACTGGTTTTTGGTGAGATATATCTCTGGCGTCATCTTATTCATTATATTTGTTGAAGGCCTGTATATTTATAGGGTGTCCAATAATCCACACCATCATTATGACGGTACGCCATAAATCTATGAGGAATTTCCCTGTTCGCCATCAGGGACGTGCCACTTAGCAGGTCCTGCGACTGTGTGAGCTGCTCTTTGTCTGATCTTTCATACAAAACCTCTTCAATATGGGTGACCCTGCAGAGATTTCCTCTCTATCGAATTAGCTTTTGTAATCATTAAGATTCTCAAACCTATCCACCGCGTCATGAGTAAGTGCTTGAATGTGTATGTGTGTGTATTAGATTATGTCATATTACTTTTGGGTACACAGTTCTTAGCCAGTGTTTTACTCTGTTAAAGGTAATTCATCTTTGGTCAATTTCTGAAATATTTATTTACTCATATGAGAATGCTGAGGCTATTTTTTTAAGACTGTTATAAATTTATTATCGGTTTTGCCACAGTCGACTTTCATTCAGTTAAAGGAAACCCATCACCTTTAATTAATCGTTTACATATAATTTTCTCGATTTTTTTTTATAAAGGAAAACATTTTGTCTAATTAAATAAAGAATCTCAGTTGTAAACCGCTTCACGAATTATTACTATTCCTCATGCCAGGCGAGTGTTTGGCCGTCTCACTGTATATTTGAGTTTCGGTCTTTTGAACGTTCACTTGAATATGTGTTTCCCCTTAGGTTTTCGTCCATTTGAAACTGGTGTCGTTCTGCTGGAATCCTGTAATATGCTTGAATGTAGGTACGTTTCTGAGGTGCGTCGTTTAGCGTGCGTGTATGTTTGTATACATGTCCGTGTGTGCGTGTGATTGTGTGTGTGTATGTATGATTGTGTGTGTGTGTGTTTATGTGTGTGTGTGTGTGTGTGTGTGTGTATGTGCGTGTGCGTGTGTGTGTGTGTGTGTGTGTGTGTGTGTGTGTGTGTGTGTGTGTGTGTGTGTGTGTGTGTGTGTGTGTGTGTGTGTGTGTGTGTGTGTGTGTGTGTGTGTGTGTGTGTGTTTATATATATTATATACTACTGTGATCCCATATTAAGTATGTTTCTTGTGAATGTGTATGTGTGTTTGTGAGTATATACAACCTTGGGTTTGTGTATACATATACATATGTACGAGTTCATGCACAAGTATGTGTATACGAGTATGTATAACCACCTACTCGCCTTCACGTCTGATGAAATAATACATCCCTCCTACCAGTCATTAAATGCGACAGACGTGTTTACCATTGCCGTCGTAGTTGTTTGTACCCCATCCTTGTTATGGTTTTGCCTCTTTACGATGTGTCTGCGTGTGTTTCCCGTTTTCCTTCGGTCCAGCTCGTTACCTGCATTATTGTCTCTTCCGCTTTCTCCTCGGGTGTGTACTTAAGTATGCTCATCTAAAGAAGACTTCTCGTGCTTGGTTGTGGCCGTCATGTGCCAAATATTCTCTCATTTCCTGGTATATATTAAGACATTCTGTCATTTCAGGAACTTGATGTTAACTGCAATGTCTTCCATTGTGCTCTTGATGTCAAAAATGGACATTATTTTTCCAGATCTATAACGTACTTGTCATGCTTTGTTGAGCAGAGAAGGAAAGAGCAGGATAGGAATACATATCTTCTTTTCTTTGTAAGATTTATTATTGAGATTAGCTTTGCTACTCAATCGATTTATATCGAGTTACACAACGAATTAATACAATTTGGGCTTAAGTACTGACACTTTATAACTTACACTGTCAATGAGTAGCATGAGGGATACTATAATATATGTATATACACACACAGATTTACATGTACACATTAGAAGCCCACTGAAGTGTATACACTCCATGTGGTGCTTGTCAATGAGTTGAACAATGTTTTGTGTACAATAAAGAGGATGAGCTCAGTCTAGTGACCTCGCGAGGAGTAACGTTTTACAATTCTACTTGAAGGGACACTTTGGAATCCACCCTTCTGGATTTAAATAGGGTGTGACATATCTTTGATCTAAAGAGCTTTATGTAATGGTAAGTGACGAGCACGCACGCACGCACACACACACACACACACACACACACACACACACACACACACACACACACACACACACACACACACACACACACACACACACACACACACACACACACACACACACACACACACACACACACACACACACACACATGCTCACACACGCTCACAGGCACAGAGAGACAGAGACATACAGACACACCGTACATACACATACAGTGTACATGTATTTAAGTTTAGATATGTTAGAATATTAAAGAATAGGAGACGGGACCTAACGAGCCACGCTCGTTTCCTGTATATTACAATTAGGTAATTAGGGGTACGTAAACACACACACACACACACGACACGACACGACGGCGGGGTTGGTGAAGTTCCCGGCTGCCACTACGGAGGTTTGGGTTCGAATCCCGACCAGGGCTGAAATAATTGAGTATTGCTATGCTGCGAGTCGTTACTCCAACTCTCGAGGGCGAAGAATTAGGTGTTTGTGTGCTTGTGTATAAGATGTAATATACGAAAGCGGTCTGCTTCGTTAGTTTCTTTTTCCAAGTGGTCTACTTTGCATAAGTGAACACACGTACCCGTGTTCTTATTAGCACACACACACACACACACACACACACACACACACACACACACACACACACACACACACACACACACACACACACACACACACACACACACACACACACACACACACACACACACACACACACACACACACACACACACACACACACACACACACACACACACACACTAAAAACGACAGGAAAAAATTATAAATCAACTATTTCCGTGAACTCTTGAGCTTACGAAAAGTAGATTTCTGGTAGTGGGAGAGAGAGTAAATAAAATTTCCAAAACTCATAGGAAACACAAA
>NC_134789.1:65178055-65183055 GCF_046742065.1 Oratosquilla oratoria
ATATGTATATATATATTATATATATATATATATATATATATATATATATATATATATATTTTGCTGGTAACCACTAAGGAAATCGGAAGAAAACAGTATATCCCAAGCGCTTTCGTGTAATTCACATCTTCAGGGGAATACAGAAAAAGTTGTATTACAAAGAGGTTTAAAAATAACAAGATTATACACTAGGAAAGGAACAGGCAAGGTGTGAGATGTCACAAAATTAAACACTAGGAAAGGAACTGGCATAGCACAAGATGACACGAAATATTACACTAGGAAAGGAACCGGTGAAGGACAAAAAGTCACACATGAAAAAAGAATAAGTCTTGGTACAAAAAGTCATCAAAGAAAAAGAAATCTAGAGAACAGCACAATTCACCAAATTAATTTTGATCACATACAACCTGATTACAAATTTTGTTAATGATGAATTTATCTAATTTATATTCATTATTACTCTGAACACCAAGATAAAGTAAAAAAAATCTGTATTTTCTTCTATGTTCTTACGTGCCTTGCGGATATGCAGCCCTGAATTCATTGATGAGGAATTTGAGTCTATTGTTAACCTAGGTTTAGGATTAAAGTACCCTAGAACATTTTTAGATAACGCTCTCTCTTTGGCGAAAAAAACTTTTCATAGGAATCAACCCCCTCCCCTTTTTGACATTAAGAATCTTTTAGTATTACCTTACAATAACAATCTTTCTCAAGTTCCTCATCTACTTAAAACATGGAATGTTAAAGTAGTGTTTAATAACCCATGCACTTTTAAGAAATTAATAATAAAAAATTCTCCCGCTGATTCTGATGGTTGCATATACAAAATCCCTTGCAGAGATTGTGAAAAGTATTACATTGGACAAACGGGCAAAGAACTATCAACTAGAATTAAACAACATAAATATAGTGTTAGAACAGCACAAGAATCCAATGCTCTATTTGTTCACATGAAAGACTTCAATCATTGTATTAATTGGACTAATGCTTCCTCTATCATTTCTTGTAATTCATTTGTCAATAGAAACATAATAGAAAGTAGTATGATAAAAAATTCTGAAGGTTCTACTCTTAATATCAGTAATGGCATTTATAAATTAGATAAATTCATCATTAACAAAATTTGTAATCAGGTTGTATGTGATCAAAATTAATTTGGTGAATTGTGCTGTTCTCTAGATTTCTTTTTCTTTGATGACTTTTTGTACCAAGACTTATTCTTTTTTCATGTGTGACTTTTTGTCCTTCACCGGTTCCTTTCCTAGTGTAATATTTCGTGTCATCTTGTGCTATGCCAGTTCCTTTCCTAGTGTTTAATTTTGTGACATCTCACACCTTGCCTGTTCCTTTCCTAGTGTATAATCTTGTTATTTTTTAAACCTCTTTGTAATACAACTTTTTCTGTATTCCCCTGAAGATGTGAATTACACGAAAGCGCTTGGGATATACTGTTTTCTTCCGATTTCCTTAGTGGTTACCAGCAAAATTTGTGGATCACGTGTTGTTAATAGTGATCTTTCTGCATATATATATATATATATATATATATATATATATATATATATATATATATATATATATATATATATATATATATGTATATATTTATACAGTATTTGTATTGTAGCGTTTCCCTGCGTGAATTTCTCTGTGTGCGTGTTTGTGTACGACGAGTAGGAACAGGCACCTTACAACCCACATATACTCCCGAATATTCTGTCCCAGCACTCCTCTTCTGAGAACTTTGAGAGTACTAAGTACGAAACTTTCTCTGAGGGGAGACCACAAACTGCGTCTCTTCGTTGGAGGAAAGGGAGAACAACAGTTTCGAGTTGCTACGAGGTGAAGAGGAAGGGAGGAAAGACGATGAATCGTAATGAAAAGATAAAAGTGAGGATAGTGGAATTTTGTCCTCGGCGACCAGGCCATCATTCAGGATCAATGTCGTGTTGGAGGGGAGGGGTCGTAGAGGCGTTAAATGGTAAAAGAGAGGTTTAAGTAAGGTAGTAACAGAACGAAATTTTTTTTTTTTAAAAGTGATCAGAATTTCTTTTTTGAGTGGTGATTAGTCTAACCACAAAAAATATTGCAAGAAAATGATGATAGAAAAAGAGGAAGCGGAGGGAGGAGGATAGGAAGGAGAAAAAAAGAGAGAAAAGGAGAGAAAAAAGAGTATAGGAAAGAGAGGAAAGAAAAGAAACATAAATGGAAAGTATGAAAGAACTTCACATGGAGGGTAGGCATGGACGATAAAGAGAATTTTTTTTGCAATTTTGAGATTTTATGTGTCCGTCGTACTCAACGAACTCAAAAGTTTGAATTCTCTTTTGGTCTTCAAACCAATAAACACTTTTTTTTTTTAAATGACTCGTGTTATGGTGTACAAAGAAGTTTTGAAAAAAGGAATCTAAATATTCGTGTGTGTATGTGCGGGTGTGCGTGTGTGTGTGCGTGCGTGCGTGCGTGTGTGTGTGTGTGTGTGTGTGTGTGTGTGTGTGTGTGTGTGTGTGTGTGTGTGTGTGTGTGTGTGTGTGTGTGTGTGTGTGTATTCACCTCGGATCTGCTGCAGTCTCTGTCGAGAATGTGTGTGTGTGTGTGTGTGTGTGTGTGTGTGTGTGTGTGTGTGTGTGTGTGTGTGTGTGTGTGTGTGTGTGTGAGTGAGTGAGTGTGTGTGTGTGTGTGTATGTGTGTGTGTGTGTGTGTGTGTGTGTGTGTGTGTGTGTGTGTGTGTGTGTGTGTGTGTGTGTGTGTGTGTGTGTGTGTGTGTGTGTGTGTGTGTGTGTGTGTGTGCAATTTTCTAAATAACTTTTTTAGTCATTGTAGATATACATGTTCATTTATATCTTGACATTGTTCTTAGGTGAGGTACGTTCATGGAGTAGAAGCTCCTACATTGAACTTGCATTTGGCATTGTTCAGTTATTAAGTAACAGACATCAAATAACGCTAAATAATATGCGCATTCATAAGAAGGAAATTGACAGAGAACCAAAGAAATAAGAAAAGCTTCATTAAAGTATAATGCAGTGAAAAGTTAATGCTAGTTATTTGTGTAAATTTTTTATTACCTATTTTTTCATAACTACTGAGACTCATAGCCTCATTTTATGCTTATTTGATCTCAAAGGCAAAATAGCTATCACCGATTAGATATCTATAGGCCATGCTTTCCAGAGGACATTACGTTGTTATTAAACTCCACCCGAGATTATTAGTCTACTAAATACAGTTGTATAACCTAGAAATAGATAACTGTATTTGAAATCAGAAAGCAAGAAATCACCATTATTCAAACGAAATAATATAAAACGTTTTCTAAACCATATATATATATATATATATATATATATATATATATATATATACAGATATATACATATATATATGTATATAAATATATACATAAATATATATATGTATATATATATATATACAGATATATATATATATATATATAATAGAATGAATAAGTATAGTCACTATGTACTTCTTTATTCTCTTGTAATCCTTGAAGATGTGAAAATATCACGAAAGCGCTCGGATTCCAAGAATTTTTATTTTCCCTGTGGTGTTCAGTATATCGATGTAGTCACGTGTGTTTTGTGATACTTGTTCATACATATGTATATATATATATATATATATATATATATGTATATATACATATGTATATATATATATATATATGTATATACATATGTACATATATATACATATATATATATATACATACATAAATATATATATATATGTACATATATATATATATATATATATATATATATATATATGTATGTACATATATATGTACATATATATATATACATATATATATGTATATATGTGTGTATATATACATATATATATATAAATATATATATATATAAAGATATATATATATAGATATACATAGATATATATATATATATAAGGTGTCTGTGGCTTGTTTGATTTTGCAAATGTTCATCCTATATATTAGGTTATTTTAAGATTACCAATAAATTCCGGCCATTTATTATACTTTATTATTTTATTTATTTGTTTATCATTATTATCAACTTATTGTTATATTCATGTTTGTTATTTATCATTATTTGTTTCTATATTTTATATACTTATTTATTTATTTATTTATTTTCTTTTTTATGTATATATATATATATATATATATATATATATATATATATATATATATATATGTATATATGTATATATATACAGTATATATATATGTATATATATATATATAAATATATATATATATATATATATATATGTATGTATATATATATATATATATATATATATATATATATATATATATATGAATTTTCCATACGACCTTCTTATGAACCAAAAGCTCGCCTGTCGGCACGTTCTTCTTTGTCATTATTGGTAAATCCTATGAATTATCTGTATTGATTTTATCACGGCTGACTTTAAACAAATTGATCAAATGAAGTCAGAGATTCACCTACCAGATTAATAGAAATGTGGGACGTCAACTTGAAAGAATTACACAAAGAATATCACTGTGTTAACGTGTTGATAGATAAGAAGAGTGTAAGTGGAATGATAATATGTAATAGAAATTAGTTTTACATATGATGGTGTATTTAGGCCACCCCTAAACTTGTTCATTCTTAAAATTTTTGTTACTAATCAAATATATGAATTCAATAGATTCAGATAACTAGATAAAATTGTCTCTATTTCAAAATAGATAATAGATATATGTATTGAATATCACCCTCATCTGTGCAATTACACATCACAATTCTACTTTTGTATATATAAACCAAGAAGAGTAGGATATAAAGAAATGGTAATTTAAGATCAATTGTACCCTATTTCTTTACTTCTCATTAATATCATAACAAAAGTATTATATTCATAAGAAAATAATTGATTATTTTTTACTTCAGTGCACTACAACATGGCAGGAAAAATAATGTATCAGGAATGATGATTAAGAGAAATTATATATATATGTA
>NC_134789.1:65195555-65198055 GCF_046742065.1 Oratosquilla oratoria
TTGATGCAGTTTGGTTTGCAAGAATCTTAAATCATTGTCTATATTGACATTAGTAAATAGGGAAACTATGTCCAGACTTAGTAATTTACTATTCTTAGGTATATTATGTCCCACAAAATCTTCAGAGTGTTTAATGTGAGTGTTAGAGAAACTTGCTACGAAAGGTGATAAAATTATGGTCAGCCATTTAGATACGTTATTAGTGCTGGAATTTCTATTTGAAATGATGGGTCTCAGGGGGATGTCTTCTTTATGAATATTACGAAGACCATGAAAATTGGGTAATTGGGGATGATGACCCTAAGTCTGTTAAATAAATCATCTCCCAAGATTGTACGGGCTTTTAATGTCAACATTGGTGATATTTTAAGATTTTCGGAAACCAAACTCTGAAAATTAGGATATCCGTGGTAGATTTTGTCCAAAGCACTGAGCAAGGCAAAAAGCAATTTTCATAAGACATCTAACCCAGACAATAAGTATAAGAGAAGTGATAACAACATCATACTTCCATACAATGAGTCAGTAAACGCCTGTTCCAAAACACTACCTATCAATATGGTATTCAATTACCCAAACAATATTTCTAGGAAAGTAGTAAATGTACACCGCTGGTCGAATGTGGATACCAGCCCCGGGGTTTACAAACTACCTTGTAAGGACTGTGAGGAAATGTACTGGGGCTAAACAGGAAGAGAACTGACTACAAGAATCAAGGAACACAAGAACTTCATCAAATATGGTCAAGAAAATTCCGCAGTGTTCCTAAATACCAGCAAAGAGGATCATCGTATGGACTGGGGTAATGCTACCATCGTTTATAAATCCCACCGCAGCTTTCGAAAGAAAAATGATAAAATCCTCCCTTATTAAACATATACCTAATTTTAATACCTCCAAAGGCCAGTGGTCCCCAGACTGCATAACTTAGATGGCTGCTAAGAAGTCCATCTCTAAAGCAGCCGGGCTTGACCTCACCATCGGCCAACCTCCGCCCCGACCTCATCAAGGACATGTAACCTGAGTCTCTCCTTTTCCATGTCCCCAAATGTGCCCTTCTCTCATACTCCACACTATGTATCATTCTGCTGAAGAGGACCACAGATAGTGGTCGAAATATACAGAATTTCTGTTCATCTTATCTCATTCTCAGAGAGTGGGTCAATAAATTATATATATATATATATATATATATATATATATATATATATATATATATATATATATATATATATATATATATATGTATATATATAAACACACACACACACACACACACACACACACACACACACACACTCACACACACACACACACACACACACACACACACACACACACACACACACACACACACATATATATATATATATATATATATATACATATATATATATATATATATATTGTGTGTGTGTGTGTGTTTGTGTGTGTATGTATGTTATTCGCCATGGTCTTGGATCCCGTATTGGGCTTCTGCTCGTCAGTTATTTTCATTCTTTAAAAGCATAGAATTCATATATGACCGATCTAATGGTAATATATTGACCTTGCACGCACAAACACACCCAATTCCCCGCACACGAGATTTGGGGTAACGACTCGTAGCGCAGTAATACTAAAATTATTCCAGCCCTTGGTGAGATTCGAACCCGGAACACCTGGGTGGTTGCGATCGTTACCAGTGCGACATTGATTTTGTGTGTGTGGTTGTGTGTGTGTGTGTGTGTGTGTGTGTGTGTGTGTGTGTGTGTGTGTGTGTGTGTGTGTGTGTGTGTGTGTGTGTGTGTGTGTGTGTGTGTGTGTGTGTGTGTGTGTGTGTGTGTGTGTGTGAATATATTAGGACAAGTAATAGTTGAGAGGGCATTGATGGTGACAGGAGCCAATAGGGAACTGAAAAAGAACGAGTTTGACAACAGAGAGAAACTGGAGAAGAGGTATGGAAGAGACGAGAATAAAGAAGATTAGATTTCAAAGGGAGAATATAGGATTTAGGTTGAAAGAACGAATTTATATATGAGTCGAGCCGATTTTTTTTTTTTTATAGATATTTTTGGATTAGTTTTTTCGAAGGAATGGGGTTGAGGGAAGGTCTCAGGAGAGCAGGTATGAAGCTTTGGTTGGATTGGGAGGACTTTGGGAGTGAGGGATAAGTTTTGGAAGGGGAGTTAGTTTGGGATATGAAAGGGGAGGTAACGTTACTTGGATTTTTTCTTTTCTTTTTTAAGAGAAGAAATATTTTTGATATTTCATATAGAGAGGAACAGAGAAGTAAATATTATGAGTTTCCAGAATAAAGCGATTTCGAAAGAAGAATCATTATGCGTACAAAGATAAATATAACCTAGATTTCGAGAGAATAATCAATATGTGTACAAAGATAAATATAACTAAGATTTGATGCGTAATAGCAAAGTAAAGGTTTAGACAAGTTCATTCTGTCTTAAAGGATTTAAGCCCTATTTACAAATGAAGAACGGGTTTAGAGGAAAGTAATGGA
>NC_134789.1:65203055-65205555 GCF_046742065.1 Oratosquilla oratoria
GTTGTTGTTGTTGTTGTTGTTGTTGTTGTTGTTGTTGTTGTTGTTGAAGTTCTTCCCTTTCTTCTATTTATAATCTACCTGATTCTCGTTTTTCCTTCTCGTTTTCTCTTCTTCTTCTTCTTCTTCTTCTTCTTCTTCTTCTTCTTCTTCTTCTTCTTCTTCTTCTTCTTCTTCTTCTTCTTCTTCTTCTTCTTCTTCTTCTTCTTCTTCTTCTTCGTCTTCTTCTTCATCTTCTTCTTCTTCTTCTTCTTCTTCTTCTTCTTCTTCTTCTTCTTCTTCTTCTTCTTCTTCTTCTTCTTCTTCTTCTTCTTCTTCTCCTCATCCTTGCTCTTGTTGTTTTTCTTTTCTGTTTTCTTCTCAATACGTTTGTCTCCTTATTTTCCTTGTTCTGTTCTCTTCTGTTTCTCATTTGCCCCAGTCAAATTCAACTCTATTTTTGCTTCCTAACTTTTTCTAATCTTTTCTGTCTTTTCATTTTTCTCTGTTCCAATATTCCACTGATGTTTTATTTTTTCACCTTGACATTCGTCTTCTGGTCCAGATGATCTTTCTTCGTTCTCCACCAATTTCTCTTCCTTCTCCTCCTCCCACTTCTTATCCTTCCTTTCTTCACTTCACTGGAGGATTGTGAAAAAGTGGAAACTAGCAAATATTGTGCGCTTGTTCAAAACGGTGACAAATACGCTCATGATAATTATGGGCCTATTAGCCTTACATCAGTTGTCTGTAAACTAATGGAATATATCATGGGAGACAAGATTTAGGAATTCTTGGAGAAAAACAATATTATTAAAGTCTCACGACATAGTTTTCATAATAAACACTCATGCCTGATAAACTGTCTGTACTTCTTGCGTGATATTTACGGAATGTACGAACAAGGGAGGACAGTTGACATCATGTATCTTGACCTCCAAAAATATTTCGCTAAAGTCCATCATAGGAGGTTACTAAGTAAATTAGAAGTCCATGGTATAGTAGGTTTTATTAGCCGATGGTCTTCCTCTTGGCCTTCTTCCATTCGACATCCACTCCTAGCATCCCCTTGCAATTCTGTCTGATCTTAAGCGATGCGTTTTTCTGAATGGTAAATGTTCATACTGACATTGTGTATCAAATGGAGTGCCTGAGAGCTCTTTCTGATATATATTAATGACCTGGATGAAAATATAAAGTGTAGAAAACTAAAATTTGCTGATGATACTAAAATTGCAAATATGATGATATTCATAACACGACAAGAAGAATCATAAAGCGAGATGAATATTTTATACAAATGGGCGAAACTTTCACAGATTTTTTCACTATAGATATATTTAACTGTAATAGCCAGGCCAACTGCACGATGAATGGTGTACAACTGGCAAGTGTAGAAAAGGGTAAAGACCTTGTTTTTGTGATCTCAAAAGATCTCAAGCCAAGCAAACAGTGCTCGGAGGTTATTGGAACTACAAATAGAATAATTGAATTTATAGGTAGAGCTTTCGAGCTTAGAATTGAAGAAATCATTCTTGATTTACAATGTTTTAGTCAGACCAAACCTAGAATTCTGTGTACAGTATTGGTCTTCATATTATAAGAAGGATATGCCGAAATTAGAAAGAGTGCAACGTAACAAAGCTCATCTCTAGTCTGCGAAACAAACCATATACCAAGAACACTTATAGGAACTAAATTTGTTTAATGTCTCAAAACGGAGAATGAGAGATCTGTCTTCAAAACTGCCAAAGGAATTGAAAACCTGGATTTAAAAAAAATATTATAGAAATAACACCTCCAACGCAATTAGGAGTAATGGATGCAAGATTGTATGAAAACGATTTCAAACAGATGTATTAAAATTGTAACCATCTCTAACCACACAAACCACGCACGTGAACCACACGCATGCGACATGGCACTCGCGTTGAGCAACTCCCCTCCTGCTGACTTCGCTTTCCCAGAACAAAACATCTTACGACAGCATTGACTAAGGCAACAGTATATAGCTACACGAAGATGCCTAACGTCACCAGAGAAACCCATTGAACCCCCTTTATTATACCTACCCTAATTACATTACCCGTAAGCTAACATATGGATACCATGCCTAACCACACCCACCAACCATACGACTAACCCTCATACATAAAACTAACGCTAGTGCCTAAGATTGTAAACTAATACGGCAACTCACTAACCCCCTTTATTAGCGGACACCGATGTCCCCTAGACGCCAGAGCTGGTTAGGCCGAGAACCTGCCAGACGGCCAGGGCTGGTCAGGCCTAGAACCTACCAGACGGCCAGAGGTGACCAGGCCAAGCTCCTGCCAAACGCTGGTGTGCCCGTGGTTAAGGCCCGGCACTTACTGTATTTTTGCCCAAAGAGCCCATATATAGTCTGTTATATTTTGCCCCAGATTGTTTTTAATAAAGAGAAGAAACTCCGGTTTAGAATTTATCTTGCCAGCATTAAGTTCACCTTATGTAACCACAACCATTAACAGTTACAAAAATACAC
>NC_134789.1:65215555-65220555 GCF_046742065.1 Oratosquilla oratoria
CCATTAATCAAATTCCACTTAAGTTCCACTCCTCTTCCCTGATGCTTCAGGGCTGTCCGTTTTTTTTTTTCTTTTCTTTCCTCTCCTCCCCCTCTTCCTACTCCCCTTACTTCCTCTCTCCCTCCTTCTTTCTCCTCCTTCCCCTCCTCCTCCTCCTCCTCCTCCTCCTCCTCTACCCCCACTACCACCTCCTTCTTTTATTCATCCTCTTTCTCCTCAGCCTCATCTTTCCCCACCTCTCTATCCTCTCTTCTTACTCCTTCTATTTCGATTTCTTTTCCTCCATACCTACTCCTTCTACTCTCTTCCTTTTCATCTTCATTCTTATTTTCATTCTCCTTAGCCCTCTCCTCTCATCTCCTTTTCTGTCTTCCTCCTTGTCTTCACCCTCTTCCTCCTCCTCCTCCTCCTCCTCCTCCTCCTCTCATCTCCTTTTCTGTCTTCCTCCTTGTCTTCACTCTCCTCCTCCTCCTCCTCCTCCTCCACTCCCCCTTATCTTCCTTCTGCCCCTCTTCCTACTTTCACATAGTCTTCTCCTCCTGATCTTCCTGCTTATTTTATTACTTTTCTTCCTTATCGTGTATTTTTCTTCTGATTCTTCTTCGTCCCTTTCTCCTTATCCTTCTCTTCCTATTTCTCATCATCCATCTTTCGTACCTCCTCGTAATCTTTCTCCTCCATTTCTCTGCTGTTTATGTTCACCCTTTTCTCCTCCTCATCCTCATTTGCATGGTTTCCTTTATTTTCATCATCCTCCTCCTCCTCTCTTCCTCCTCATTTTTCTTTTCCTTCATTTCTTCCCTTCCACTCATCCTCCTTTTCTTTTCCCTCCTCCTTACCCTCCCCCTTCTTGACCTCATCTTCCTTTTATATTTTTCTTGCATTATTTTTTATTCTATTCTGCGCAAAAAATTAAAAGTGCAATGTTATATTTAGATACACACAAACTTATACAATCACAATTGCGTTCGCCTGCCTACAAGGCTGCTTAGAGACTGAAGCCACGCTCTCCAATTCGCGCCCAAAACAAAAGGCGCGCATCGTACCTGCGATATCTTACATAATTACAAAACACATTGTATAATGCATAATGTAAATATGGTTACAAATAAATAATAGAATAATACAATATGTATATATACACCGTGCCAACACATCCTCTTTTTCGTTCACATTCTCCTATTTTTCTTCTCCTTGCTTTCCCTTTATCTCTTCTTCCTCTTCTTTTGCGTGTTCCACCTTTACTTCTGCTTCTTTTCCATCTTCCTTCTCCTCCTCCTCCTCTTCCTCCTCCTCCTCAACTTCTTATTTCTCCTCCTTTTCTCTTCCCACTTCCACTCTTCTCCTCTTCCGACTTTTTCCTTTCCACGTCTTCTTCCTCATTCTTCTCCATCTCGCCCTTCATCATCACCTCCTACTCTTCCTCTTCCACTTCCTTCTCCACCTCCCTATCTCCTCCTCCTTTTATACAGATCCCCTTTCACCTCCCCACATCCTCTTTCCATCCACCTACTACTCCATCTCCTACTACTCCTACTACTACATCTCCACCTCCTCCCCAACCGCTCCACCTCCTCCTCTTCCTCCACCTTTCCTTCACTTCATCCACATTCTTCCCATTCATCCCCCCAACTCCTCCTCAATTGTACCTCTGAGAGAGGAAGCGGGCAGGGTGGCAGGTTCCGGACAGTGGGGCAGACAATGGCCACCGAACTGGAGGGCTGACACTCGAAGTGTTCCACAAAGAAACTCGGGACAACGAGAGAATGGCTAAAGGCGGCAGACATGCATCACACGATCTCCAGGGTGCCAGGTGCTGCGTGGAGGGACGATGGAGGAGGAGGAGGAGGAGGAGGAGGAGGAGGAGGAGGAGGAGGAGGAGGAGGAGGAGGAGGAAGAGGAGGAAGAGGAGGAGGAGGAGGAGGAGAAGAAGGAGGAGGAGGTGTAATAGTAGCAGGGAGTGTAGAATTGAGGAGGAGCAAGAATAGAAGTGTTAATGAAGGGGAAGGAGGAGGAGGAGGAGGAGGAAATGTAATAGTAGCAGGGAGTGTAGAATTGAGGAGGAGCAAGAATAGGAGTGTTAATGAAGGGGAAGGAGGAGGAGGAAGAAGAGGAGGAGGGGGCCATAGGAAGTGGAGAATCAGGAAGGGGAGCAGAATCGAGAATAAGGAAGGGAAGAGAGGAGGAGGAGGTGCGGATATGGTAGTGTAGAAGGAAGAGGGGAGGAAGAGGAAGAGGAGTTGAAGGAAGAGGAGAAGGTGGATCCTGCAGCAGTAGCAGTAGAAAGAGGCGAATGAGGTGAGAGAGCAGAAGTAGGAGTAGGAGAAGTAGAAGAGGAATAGAGGAGGAGGAGGAGGAGGAGGAGGAAGAGGAGTAAAACGAGAGGAGGAGGAGGAGGAGGAGGAGGAAGAGGAGTAAAACAAGAGAAGGAGAAGGAGGATTAGAAACGTGAGGTGGAGGAGAGGAGAGAACAGCAGAAAAGGAGGAGGAAAGAGGAGAGGAACGAGGGAGTAAGAAGTGGAGGAGGAGGATGAAAAAGAAGGGAAAGTATTAAGAGGAGTATTAGGCCAGAGAGAGAAATAAGGAGAGTATGTTGTACTAGTGGTACTAGAATCAAAAGCACTAGGGCTAGTTAGTAATCAAGGTAGAACAAAATAGAGAAGGAACACATATGTGTTCGATGGGAGTCGTGCTAGTGATACTAATCGTAGCAACATTAGTACTAGATACTAGTCCTTGTTGAACGAGATGGGAAGGGAGCGTGTAAGGGGTCACATGGGAATTGTACCCCAGCCTAGGGGTTCACAATTTGTCAGGAATAAAATACTCTATCATATAAAGAGAGAAGTATAATTTCTTCAGTGTAGTATCTTGTATACTAGCTCGTACGACAAGTTCAGAATAATGTTATCGTTGAATGAAATATGCAGGTCACTAAGGGGAGAGAGCTTCTGAAGAGAAGTTGCGGCCACAAAGAGAAGAGTAACTTCGAAGAAGGGGAAGGTTTCTCTGGCAATTGAGCGAATTTGCTGGAGAGCCTTTGGCTACTAAAGATCTTCTGGGAAAAAAATTGAGGCCACGAAGAGGGAAATGACTTCGAGGAAGAGTCTGATTTGGAAGAGGGGAAGTGTCCTCTCTTCGGGTATCTGAGATCTTTTGGCTGAGGAGGCCACGTGACCTAAAGCCTCTTTTCTGGAAGTTTCAAGGCCTCAAGGAGACGACGTTACTCGAAGGTCGATTCTTTGTGTAAAGCAACTGGAAGATCGATCCTATGGCTTCAGGTCATTATGGATGGGACCTCATGTCAGGTCATTCACTAGTATCCATTCCTACACTTGCGTATCTATGATATACAATAAGTTACAAGTATCACTGTTAATGTATACGATTACGAACACAACATATAAAACGAAAATAAGAAGATCTATTGGTCTATGGTGACAACCAGATGACAATGTAATCAGATAATGAGAATAATAATGAGATAGTTACAATACTTTGGAAGAGGAAGAATAGCATCCGTGGTTAGTAATCGAAGTAGAATCGGAGGGAGATTGGGGGAGAGATGGAAGGAAAGTTGGAGAAGGAGATGGAGGAAGAAGTGTAAAGAGAATGTTAGGAGGCTAAGAAGAGGAAGAAAATCTTGGAGGAGGTTGGAAGATGGACAAAAATTGAGGAAAGAGGGATGGAAGGAGGAAGCAGGAATAGAGATGGAATAAGACCGGAAGTAAAATAATCAAGTAAATTGAAATGAATTATAAAATAAACAAGAAATCATATATTTAATTAATTACAATTATTAGCGTGAATATTGAACGGGGAGGCTGTGTTAATAAAGGAATATTGATATGAACAAAAGAAGATTGTTCGGGGAATAGATAGGAATGAAAAAAGAGAGAATAGGCATGAAAGGCAAGAGTGAGGGGAGAAAGAGAGAAAAAGAATAAAAGAGGTCATAGAGAGCAGAGGAAGGGAATATTGCCCTGTACCCCTTCCCCTCCCATAGACGATGTAAATGACCTGAGAAGGAAAAGGGTTAAGTGGGGCCTGAAGGGGATTCAGATCATGTGGGAAGGGGGAGACTTGAATCAGGGAGAGCAGCAAAGGTGAAGGTCAACGCTCGTGCCAGACAAGGTGAAGTTAGTAACGACAGGAAAATAGGATGGTAGTTCTTCGCATAAGTAAACAAATTAGAATATAAATAAAAGCACAGATAAAAAGATAACTTAATAAATAGATAAATTAATAAATGAATAAATACAAAATTAATAAATTAGAACGTAAATAAAAGCATAGATAAAAAGATAAATAGATAAATGAATGAATGAATAAATACAAAATAAATAGATAAATTACAACGTAAATAAAAGAATAGATAAAAAGATAAATCAATAAATAGATAAATGAATAAATGAATAATACAAAATGAATAAATAAACAAATAATTATATGACAAATTAATTAGTAAATATAGAGATAGATGAAAACGAGTAGATAGACGAATCATCAAAACAAATGAATAATCAAATAGATAATGAAATAGATAAGTTGATAAATTAGCGAGTGAATTGATAGATAACTAAAAAGAAGTAATCTGTAACCACACCTGAGTAAAGCTATTGTAGTTCAAGAAAAAAATGGAGTTAGGGCAGAATAGAGTTAAGACACATTTCCAAAAACTGAAGAAAAAATATGAATAAAGATGATTTGTAACAAAATCAGAGTAAAGTGAAGTTGGAATAGCAAAAATTTACTGAGAGTTGAGTAGATTAGATCTAGAATATAAGCCTTTAATTTAATGAGAGTTGAGTAGATTAGATTTATAATAAAAACCCATACTCTAATCAGTCTTCTATTGGCTATAAAGTGTCTATATAGAAAAGAGTTAAAACTATTATAGAGAAGAAGGGCAGTGGAAAAGGGGGGGTAGTGTAATTAAAGAAAATAAAAAAAAAGAAAGAAAGAAATATTATAGGAAAATAAAATATCCAGTGGTTCTG
>NC_134789.1:65243055-65250555 GCF_046742065.1 Oratosquilla oratoria
AAGTAAGAAGGCCAGCATTCTAAAATCACCACAAACATCCCATTTAAAATCATCATAGTCTACTTTTTCGAGAAGCAGGGATGGATACTGATTCCCATTATGTAGTAAAACAGCTTTGAGGCTTTTTTGTAAAACTGTCTATGAACAATCGCCATTGTTCATAGTTATGATATTTTTGCGGAAACAGAGTTCCTTACTTATTTCAAAGTATGCTTTGAGTTTCTCATGGCATAGTCCTCCCCCAACATTCCTAAGACCCTGATGAGCTCATCAAGTTCATTTTAATTTGGAAAATGTAGGAAAGTACTCATTCTTAGCTAAAAAAAAAAAAAAATCTTCATTGTCACAACCTTCTCATTCTTCTGATGAGACCTCGATCATATTCTATACCTGTAAGAAAAGAGGTGTATTAATTAACTGGAACATAAATATGTTTTGTATGCGTAACTGTAGTACAAAATTCATAGCTAGATATATGGAAGATTTCAATATTGATCGTTACAAAAAATAGAGTTCACAATTTTACAAGATTTACTTACATTTTCTGGTGGTCGTGGAGCCATTAAAATGTCATCACGTGACACATGTGCAATAGAGGATAAAATACTGGGGTATGGATGGCCGTTTCTTCCCTTATCTTTAATGTACTTTTGTATGTCAATCACACAAAAGTAGCAATCATCATGATGATTTTTTTTTTATTTCCGCCAACACCTCGGCACAGAAAACGACATTGCTTTTCTTGCCCCTCTAAGCCATACATCTTGATTTGATCGACAACTTCCACGTATCACATTAGAGGCTCATGATTCTTCTTAATCAACCTTGCCCATCTCAAAGTAATCAATAAGCATTGCAGTACCCTTTAAAAAATTATGTGGTACATATCTAGGTCCAACATGGAAACCACATATATAACACAATGAATCTGGTGAATTCCTCTATCCTCGTGTAGCCATGGCCAAGAGCGTCAATATTCTTAGTATAAATCTGAAAAAAGAAAACTGCAAGAGACAATTGTAAATATGTTTTCCCGTACTCCGTACATTTCTTTATATTTGTAAAATTTTCTATATCACTAAAATTGTCGAAGGCAGAAAATAATCAAGTGCATATTTGGAACCATCGTAAAAAATTGCTTTAGAACAAAATAATGACAATATTAATAAAAGAAACAAATTTTTGTGAATTTTCTTTATCCAGTCTTATCAAGCAGAGAAAGGAAGAAAGAATTAAAGATTGAGAAAAAGAAGAATAGAGAAAAGAAAGAATAAAAGTAATGATTAATGAAAGATAAAAAGTAAATGAAAAAACAAAGAAAATTATCAAAAGAAACAGATAAAATAAAAGAGAAAGAACGAATTAAAGAAGGAATGAAGGAGAAAAAAAAACAATGATAAGAAATAAATCAATCAATCTATAAAGAAAGAAGGATAGCTAGAAAGAAAAAATAAATAGATAAATAAACAAATGAATAAATAAATAAAGAAAGAACGAAAGAAAGAAAGTAAAAAAGAATTAAAAAAGGAAAGAAAACAAAACAAAAGAAAAGAAAGAAGAAAGAAAGAAAGAAAGAAAGAAAGAAAAAGAAAGAAAGAAAGAAGAAAGAAGAAAGAAGAAAGAAAGAAAAAAAGAAATAAAGAAAGAAAGAAAGAAAGAAGAAAGAAAGAAGAAAGAAAAAGAAAGAAAAAAGAAAGAAAGAAGAAAGAAAGAAAGAAAGAAAGAAAGAAAGAAGAAAGAAGAAAGAAGAAAGAAAGAAAGAAAGAAAAAAAGAAAGAAAGAAAGAAAGAAAGAAAAAAAGAAAGATAGAAAACAATAAAAACAATAAAATAAAATAAAAAGGAAGAAGGAAAGAAAGAAAGAAAGACAGAAAGAAAGAAAAAGAAAGAAAGAAAGAAGGAAAGAAAGAAGTAAAGAAAGAGAGAACAAAAGAACAAAAGAAAAATAATTATGAACAATGAAGAATGAACGAAACTTCCCGTACTGAATGGAGCCTGCCAGGTATTATTGCTCCCGCCATTGCGGGCGTATAATGAACCACCGGCAGAGGCATTAGTTGATTCCTTTACCAATGCTCCAGGGTAATAGGTTCCATCAGCCCCACATCTCTTTCCAGCCAGATTCAATTTCTCGTGGCCTACAGTCGAGTCCACGTGTTCTGACCTCACTTTTGTGCTGGTTATGTAAATGTAACGTCCCTCTGTGAGTATTTCATGCATCTTGGTAGGTTTTCTCTTGTACAGGGAGTGAGGTTTGGAAGGTGAAGAGGTATTTCATGTTGGGGTTTGCTTGTCTTACTAGAATGGTAAGGTATAGACCTTAAGTTCAGGATTAATATACATACATACATGCATACATACATACATACATACATACATACATACATACATACATACATACATACATACATACATACATACATACATACATACATACATACATACATACATACATACATACATTACATACATACATACATTACATACATACATACATACATACATACATACATACATACATACATACATACATACATACATACATACATACATACATACATACATACATACATACATACATACATACATACATACGTACATACATACATACGCACGTACATACGCACGTACATACATACATACATACATACATACATACATACATACATACATACATACATACATACATACATACATACATACATACATACATACATACATACATACATACATACATACATACATACATACATACATACATACATACATACATACATACGTAGAAAATCGCACCGATTGGGTGAGGTCATAGAAACGGCAAAAGAGAAATATAAAGGGAGTAAAAAAAAAAAGAATAAAATACCAGCGCTTCTATCCTTATAGAGAATCATGCACAGTAGCAGAAACAAGGGATAGCAAGTAATGAAACTTTTATCTTTGAGATAAAAAGAGCCTCCGATTATAAAAGAAGAGAAGCTTGTTCAAATTCAGTCAACGTGATGAGGAGAAGAAAGGATGATGAAAAAAATACAAATATGATCAGAAGTCTGTAAATATATATGCAAGAAAAAATAAATCGATTATACTTCAGTATGAAGATAAAGATGATAACGATAATGATGATATACCCATAACGGTGATAGTAATTAGGATAATTATAGTGATGACGATGGTGTTGACGATGATGTTGTTACTTCTTCCGCTGTTGACGATGATTACGAAGAGGAGGAGAAAAAGAAGGATAAGAAGAAGGATATCATGGTGAAGAATGGGAGTTGGAGGAGAAATTGAAAGGGGCGAAGGAGAGGAGAAGAAGGAGGAAGAAGAAAAAAAGGAATAGAAGGAGAAAGATGAATGAAAGAAAAAGAAGAATGAGCAGGAGGAGAAATTGAAAGGAGCGAAGGAGAGGAGAAGAAGGAGGAGGAAGATAAAAGGGAATAGGAGGAGAAAGATGAATGAGAGAAAAAGGAGAATGAGAATAAGGAAAAAGAAAAATAAGAGGAAGAGAAAAAGGTGAAAGTGGAAGGAAAGAAGGAAAAGGAGGTAAAAGAGACAAATAGGAGGAATAGGAGAAAGGACTCGAAGAGTAAGAAAAGAAGGAATAGGAGGAAAAGGAAAAAGAACAGGAAGAAAAATAGACTATAGAGGAAAACGAGGAGCAGGAGAAGGAAGAGGGTGAAGAGGAAAACTTTGAAGAAGAAATGGAGATGATGGTAGACAGGAAAAGAAAAAGGAACAGGAGGAAAATAGACTATAGAGGAAAACGAGGAGAAGGGGAAGGAAGAGGAGGAAGAGGAGGAAGAGGAGGAAGAGGAGGAAGAGGAAAATTTTGAAGAAGAAGAAATGGAGGTAGTGGTAGACAGGAAAAGAAAAAGAAACAGGAAAAAAAATAGACTATAGAGGAAAACGAGGAGAAGGTGAAGGAAGAGGAGGAAGAGGAGGAAGAGGATGAAGAGGAGGAAGATGAGATGGAGGTGGTGGTAGACAGGAAAGAGTGGGAGGAGGATTAACAGTAATTATGTTCTTACTGCCGGTTGACCGACCCCTTTCGACCCCCATCACCATCACCACAACCAACACTTTTCCTGTGACTTTCCCCCCTCCCCCTCCCCCTCCCCCTCTCCCCCATCGAGGAAGGGGGCAGAGAGCGGTGGAGGAATGGGGGTCGGTTGCAGTCTCGCAATATACACGCACCAGTTCACACAGATATACAATATCCTGAACTGGCCTATTTGGCGAAATAATATATTGGAAGGACGTAACCTTGGAGTAGTGAGGAAGGGGTGAGAGGGAGAGGGGGTGACGATAGGAGAGAGTGAGAGGCTGAGTGGATGGTGGTAAGGGGGAGAAAATATGACGAGGGAAGTGGTTGAGTGTAGAAAAAATGTAATATAGATGTTTTATTTACTAAATTTATCTAATTTAATTCTATCTAATTTTGATTTCACTTTGAGTTGTTTTTCTTTTGAAAGGTAAAGTATAATTGTTCTCATGACCAGACCATTATGAAGAGGATAACATTTTATTAATTAACCCAATAAAAGCTAATGCAACTTTTTATATTTTTCAATGTTAATGAGGCACAAGTTTATTCAAACCAACACTCCATATTGGATATTTACAACGTTTTATTTACCCAATATATTAGAAATTTTGCAAATACCTCTATTGATCAGAGTCATGCAGCATCTTTTTACGACTAAAGACGAATTTTTATATATATATTTTTGTAGATTTGCGAGTAACCATATTACTAGCTGCACAATACAAAATAAAACAGAATAAAATAATATAACTCGAGTTATTTAATCTATTGGCTTTTTGGCAATATCATCGGTATTATTTCAAACCCAGCTGGGCCCTATCCCCAGATGGCTTACACTATTCACAGGCCTGTTATATCACAGAACCATCTGGGAAATTTTATTTACTATTCAATAGACTACAGCTGAACCAAGCACTAAAACTGTAGATGGTTAATGTCACCATCTGGATTGTGTAACCATTTTGGTTCACATTTTCATCTGAGTACAATGACATTTAGATCACCATCTGTGCCATGGCTTTAAGAACACAGCAAGTTCTGACACATAATCTGGTTCACACCATCTGGTCTAAACCCTGTGGTTAACACCATCTGATCCACACAATCTTATTCACGCATTCTGTTTCACACTATTTGGTCCACACTATTTAGTCCACATCATTTTGGTAACACCGTATTATCCACATAACCTGATCCACACCATCTTATTCTCGCTCTCTGGTCCACACCATCTAGTTCACACCACCTGGTCCACACCATATGCTCCATACTATTTATTCAACACCACCTGATCCAAAACATCGTTACTAATCCACACCATCTGGGAAAAACACCACCTGGATTAGAAAAAGAAAAAAGTACTCAACCTCGGCCGCACCATCTGAGTAATACACTTGGACCTCATGACCACAACCTTGGACTACGCCAGCTGGGCACTCTTATGAAGTAATGATGGCGGTGCTGGATCCTGGAAATGAACTGTCAAGTAGATAAGAACGAATGTGCTGCTACAAAGGATAGATGTCATCGTAGAGGTGGTAGAAGAAAAATATAAATATAAAACTGTTGCTACTATTATTATTTTATTCTATTATATTACTTTTAATTGTTTATTATCTTATATATTTATTTATCATGTTATCTATTTTCATTATTATATTAATTCTTGTTGAATTGTGTGGTGAAAGTAGCTAGGATCTGTATTCCATAAACACAATTTATTGGCCCATTTCCCGACCAATGACTGCGATCGACAACCATTTTACATTTACATTGCCTTACATTTGATTTTTTTCTTGTTTATCCAACTTTCTAGTACAGTCTACTCAAATACGGGCTTCTGTATGTGTACTGATTTAGGTACTGGGAACCTGGTACCTCTCAGGGATGGGAAAGCTGAGCTTGGGAGTGAGTCTGAGAGTCTACATCTCATCCACGCCACTATGTTGCTCGTTAGTTGTTGTTTATTTTCCGCCATCAACTTTGCCTGGCAAAAGTAGGATAGCTTTTTTTTAGACCCATCTCACCTGAAGTCGTGGATGTACACGCTATTAGTATATTCTGATCTTTTCGTTCTTATTTCGGGTAAGGGCTTCCTCAGTAATTAGGTGTCTGCAACAGGGGTTCATTGTGTCTAATGTTCGTACATCAAAAAAGACAAATTGCGTTGCTCATCTTTATATTGGATATTTTATTACCATTACAATGCAACGAAAGACTTCCCCTCTGTTTAATAATTCTAATCATGAGGTACGCTAGAGTCAATTTCATTTAGATTCGAGTAAATAGTTAGGTATATAAAATTAGCTTAAGAAAAAATATCCTGTATAACAGCATCAATAGTTATCCATCTTGTGAAGCCTGAAAAAAAAATGGCTATCTAATTTTCTAGTTTGTACTCATTATATAAAAAGAAACCTAGCTTAACATTTAAATGACCCTAGAAAAATTAAATTCTCAGCCTTTTCACATCTAAAATCACAATAATTAAACAAAGTATTTCTGACGTTATACAAGTTCAACGGAGAAAATGCCTTTATACGAATGCTCATATAGTTAATTTGATTAACCTTTTCGACTAGGTTTAGCTCTGGATGATCCTGTGATACACTGGAATCAAGTTACTTTCTCCAACACATTGCATATAGACTATCGACCTCTCTCATAGCAAGTAATACGCCTTTCTCATGTACAATGTATACTATGAAGATCATTCTTTTAACGCATTACATACAACCAATTTATGTTATGCATTGCATTCCCATTGTCCCGCCTATGTCTCTAATGTATTGAAACGTCTCCTTATAGAAACGTTGACCCCAGTGACGTCAAAAAATTACTTTGTTCCGGTTTTTATTCGGAGAGAAAAAGAGAGAGAGAGAGAGAGAGAGAGAGAGAGAGAGAGAGAGAGAGAGAGAGAGAGAGAGAGAGAGAGAGAGAGAGAGAGAGAGAAGACAGACAGACAGACAGACAGATATATATATATATATATATATATATACATATTCATATATATATATATATGTATATATATATGTATATATATATATATATATATATATATATATATATATATATATATATATATATATATATATATATATATATATATATATAGAGAGAGAGAGAGAGAGAGAGAGAGAGAGAGAATAATATTCTTATTTGGAACGCGCTCTCCTCTATAAGCGGCTCCCAATTTTTGCTACACCGTCTCCATCTGGCTCTCATCCACTCTACGTCATCCATTACGAATAAGAGAACTCTTTATATTTTGCCTCTCTTCCTTGCCTTCCTTTCTCCATCTCACCCCCATTTCTTTTTTATACTAAATATCATTTTCCGGCTTCTACCTTACAGTGTGGCAGAAGTAGGAGAATCTTCATCCAGGAGGTGATGAGGTTTGGAGGAGGGTAAATGGGTTTTTAATGCGTATGAATTTTTGGGTTTATAAGGAGA
>NC_134789.1:65278055-65280555 GCF_046742065.1 Oratosquilla oratoria
AGATAGATAGATAGATAGATAGATAGATAGATAGATAGATAGATAGATAGATAGATAGATAGATAGATAGATAGATAGATAGATAGATAGATAGATAGATAGAGATAGAGATAGATAAGAGTGAGAGAGAGAGAGAGAGAGAGAGAGAGAGAGAGAGAGAGAGAGAGAGAGAGAGAGAGAGAGAGAGAGAGAGAGAGAGAGAGAGAGAGAGAGAGAGAGAGAGAGAGAGAGAGAGAGAGAGAGAGAGAGAGAGAGAGAGAGAGAGAGAGAGAGAGAGAGAGAGAGAGAGAGAGGGAGAGTGGGTGATAAAGACGTGGTAGGTAAGGAGTTGTTTGTAAAGGATGTACTCGAGGACTATCAAACTAAAAAAAAAAAGGGAAAAAGACTTTTTTTTTTTTTAGTAAAGGAAATTAGAAAAAAGTTAAGATAACAAGAAGAAGAGGAATAGATTTGTAAGAATGATATGAGGGCCAGAACAGAAATGGGATGTGTGAAAATCAAACATATGGAGAATATGGAGTAAGTGGAGAGTTACTCACTGCAGAAGAGGTGGAGATAATGATTACTTGTGGAGTGAGGAGGGGAAGTAGAGGCGAGGTGTGCTGTGAAGTAATAGTGAGAACAAAGAGAGAGGAGCAGAACTATGTGGACAAGAATGACGGAAAAGGAAGTGGCGAAAAATATAGTAGGTAGTAATTTGAAAGAAAAAACAAAGAAGAGGAGAAAATGAGAGGATCATGAAAAAGAGAGTGAAAAGCAGGAAGAACTAAATGCTGAAGAATTAAAAAAAGGAGTATGAAGAGGATATGAAGGAGAAATAAATAAATAAATAATATATATATATACATATATATATATATATACATATATATATATACATATATATATATATATACATATATATATATGAGAGAGAATGTGGGTGGGGAAGGGCAAACGAAGATGTGTTAGGAATAGAGTTTATTGCCCTAACGTTGCGACCAACTTGGTCTTCTTCAGAGGACTACAGCATTACAGACGGATCACAATTCTTATATTCGTAGTGAGAGGGAACCCGCCAAGGTATGAGCGTCATGTTTTCCCTTTGGCTAACGATTTAATTATTAGGACACTTGCTGCTTTCGAGAGGCATTTAAATCCGTCTCTGTCGTTGTTGTTCTTGTTGGCGGCGATATGTGCAGCTTCCACAGTTTTTCTCATTTTCTTCTCAAATCCCTCGTGTAGAATTTCTGCGTTGTTCCAATCAGGTAGATGTCCACATTTGTCCAGGTGACGAACCAGGGAGTTAGATGTTCTATGAGCCCTGAGATCGTTTTTGTGCTCATTCAAGCGTTTATTGAACCCTCGACCTGACTCACCGAAATAAGATGATGGACAACCGTTGCATGGAATACGGTAAATGACACTGAGATTATTACGCATATTATTATGTTTCTTAAATATTTTTCCTATTTTATTGGAAGATATTTTTGCTATATTTATTCCACCTTTTAACAAATAATCATCAATAGCTATGGTGTTTATAGAATTAGGGACAGAAATAAAATGAGACTTATCCTTTCCCGGGGTTCGGACGTTTGAGCCATCGTAGAAGATAGTGATTGGAACAATGCAGGTAATCCAGAATTAGTAACGAACCTTTCAGACAGACAACTCTCAAATACAGAAATCAAGCACTACCGTTAGGTATGAAATTCGATGTCGAAATTCACAAAAAGAAAATTAGTGAATATCTAAACAAAAACTCTATATGGAAAATGAAGATGTAGACAAAGGTTTTATTCAAGGTATTACCGGATGTTATCAAGCCTTGGCAAACAAGAACAAGTGTGTAATTCGAAAAATATTTCTCAATGCTTTAATTGACCTAAGTAAAGACAACAACATTGTAATTACAAGTGCAGATAAAGGAAGAGGGACAATAGTGATGAATCAACACAACTACATTGATAAGATGTTATATATACTCAGTGACAATGAAACTCACGAGAAAAAACATAATGGTTACGCAAAAAAAAAAAAAAAAAAAAAAAAAAAACAATGAAGGCGAAAAATTCACAACAAAAGCGAGAAAAATATTAAAGAAATCAGAGAAAGGGAAAAAACTATTAAACTTACTTGAAGAAGCACCTATACCACCAAGAATGCACGGCCTGCCTAAGATCCACAAAACAGGAATTCCTATGCGCCCCATTACGTCGGTTATAGGAAAGATGCTTGAATCAATAATAGTAAATAGACTCAGAGAACACATTGAAGGGCATAATTTAATTCGTGATTCACAGCATGGTTTCTCCAAAGGTAAGTCATGCGTGACTAATCTTCTATCCTTTTACACTAAGGTATATAAGGCGTCAGACAACAATGAAAATTACGATGTTATTTACCTTGACTTTAGCAAAGCGTTCGACAAAGTGCCACACCAGAGACTACTAAATAAAATCAAAGCCCATGGCATAGGAGGAAAAGTGTTAGAATGGATTAGAGCTTGGATTAGTAA
>NC_134789.1:65285555-65288055 GCF_046742065.1 Oratosquilla oratoria
GGAACACTGGTGTATACCAAGAGGAGGATTGTCTCAGCTTAAAGTGGATGGAGGGCACTTGGCCACTATGTCCCGGGAGAAGAAGGCAAAGGAATTGAGAAAGAGACGGCGTAGGTGAGGAGCAGAAAGGGAATACAAGAAGCTTTGAAAAATCTGTTAAATATTGGCAATGAATAAATCAATGAGCGTGCAATATTCAAAAGCCTTTGTCCTATTCATTGATTCTAATTATTTTTTACCACTTCTCGCAAACACTTCCTTTTTTATTTTGTTAGTCCATCAGTTTAAAATTCTGCTTTATCCCAGTCCATTAGGTAGTCGATATTGATCCTGTCATCAGGTCTCTTTCACTCTGATATAGAATAGCATAGATACCCACGTCACTACCTTACTTACAGCATACATCTTACATAGGATTACATAGGCGGAGCATGCCGACAGGAGACCTTTTGGTCCATATCTAGGTCGGATGCGGAAAAAATCATAATAATAATGAAATAATAATGATAAAAAAACTATAATAATGTATGCAACAAACAAAATACATAAATAAATGCATAGGTATAGTTGAAAAATAAACAAATAGGTAAACAGTAAATAATGATAAATTGTCACATAACTAATAATCTTTTCTCCTACCCGGCATGTATCTAATTGTCTGGACGGATTAGTAAACTCCTTCCATGTTAGTTAGTTTTAGTAGTTGGTTGTGGCAACATCACTGGTTCGTAGAATGAGTCTCGAGGTCGGTTCATTTCGTTGGCCACGGTTCTCCATTATCTTGGTTGCCTTTCCACCTGCGCTGTTTTGCGAAGAATTCTGAGAATTTCAATTTCAAAAAGGCCTCCTTAATATAGCGGCCCTCCTTCTCCAGGTGGTACGAGGTATATGCCCCGTGCGCTCTGAAAAAAAGGAAGAAAGAAAGAAGAGAAAAAATCCTATCTTAATCCGCAGGCCATGGTGGAAGAAGAAAATTATCAAATCTTGTTTCGTGTAAACTTGAAATTTAAATTTGTTTCTGTTCTTTTAGTTAGAGTAAGCAGTAAAGTGAGTAATTAGTTTCTTCCTCTACGATAGTGGTTCTCAGCCGGTGGTCTATGTTGACCTTTTTGGTTGGTCACAGGACAGCCACTAAAATTTGTAATCAGTTAACATATTGTAAGTGTCTTGCGTGTGTTTGATTCATTAAAAAAATGGACTAGTCTTAGGTATTTTGATAATTGGACTGGAAATACATGGCCTGAAATGAGGCGAAAACCACTAAGCTACATTAAATGGAGACCTCAACATCATTTATTGTAGAGTCAATTCTTTTAGAGTTAGAAAAATGAGGTACATGTCTAAGATATCTTGATAATTGGACTGGAAATCTATGGCCTGAAATGAGGCGAAAACCACTAAGCTACATTAAATGGAAACCTCAACATCATTTATTGTAGAGTCAACTCTTTCAAAGTTAGAAAAATGAGGTACATGTCACAGTGTTTTGCCAACATACCGTAGCAAAATAATTATCACAGAAACGTCTTTAAACAATCCTGCTTAAAAGATATTAGCAAATTACCCAAGACTGCTTAATAGGAACCCATGACCATGCAAAACTTTGATATTACGAAAACTCATGGATAATGAAACAGTTCAATTGAAAAACAAAACTTGAATTAATGTTAATGAAATGACGTCAATATACATAGATGCATAAAGTACTCTAGTAACAACCATAATAAGGAGAAAGTCTTTGCAACATAAGATATTATTTGAAAGTGATTTAATCTCATCCTTATCATAGTGGCACCACGAAGTTTAAAGTTTAAAGTTTAAAGTGAATAAATAAATAAATAAATAAATAAAAAGTTTAAAGTTTTAAGTTTAAAGTGAATAAATAAATAAATAAATAGATAAAAAGTTTAAAGTTTAAAGTTTAAAGTTTAAAGTGAATAAATAAATGAATAAATAAATAATTAGATAGATATATGAATGAATATGTAATTAGATATAACAATCAAATAAATGAACAGATGAATGAACAAATCAATCAATGAATCAATCACTAGAGAAATAGACAATTAAGTAACATATTGCATTTAAAAAGGGATTTATTGAAAAGTCCAGCTAACAGGTTTGCATTACATTTTCTTGATCAATATCGTTTTTTCTTCTTAAAGGTAACTCTGTTTTAGCTGGGACGCATTTTAGTGTACTGTGTTTATCTTTCCTCTGATATGTTTCTGAGGACTATCGACATAAGGAATAAGAACTTATTTTTTATTATAAAAAATGAAAAAATTCTGAAATACTTTATTTGTCAAACAGGTCTACTAAATACTCATTGATATTTAACATGATAAAATAAAAGTTACACAAAAAAATTAGAGAAAGAGAACAAGAGAAGGAAAACGCCAAAACCTCAGAGCTTAGCGAATATGAAAATATCGAAAAACATAGACACGCTCGACCGAAGAACGACACAGCTGTGATCAGAATGTTTTGGTCACCATTG
>NC_134789.1:65293055-65295555 GCF_046742065.1 Oratosquilla oratoria
GAATATCAACAATAAGGCTGGGAGCTTCACCTGGGCCAAATCTTCAGCTAATATAGCGCTTCGTGATTGGCTGTCTCAGCGGGCCAATCAGGACGCAGCGCTATACGTTCGCACACCCCCTTGAGCCATAAGGCGGGTTTATAATCTCTGTATGTTTCTAGTATGCTCATTCCTTTGAGAAAGTCGTTAGACGAAACGTCAGGAATAAAGCTTCACCTCCAGTCCATGTTTCCTTTACCGTGTCTATACATACCAAAAGAAAATAGAGAAAAAGAGAAATAAAAATAGCAAAAGAACGAAGAATGAAAGAAAAGGGAGAAAAAGAGAGTATCAATAGAGAGATAAAAATGAACAAAAATGTACTTGAAAACATGTAGAAATATGAAAACAAAAGAGAATAGAGGAAGACAGAAAAAAAAGTGACTTAAATTTTGCGACAAGTAAAAGACCCGATCTGAATGAGTTTCCAAAAGCCATTGGGTCGTAATTTATGCAAAATTTTCGAATATATTGAGCTCTCTTTCAAAATGGGCCTTCGGCTAATGACTGGATGGCTGGTCCAATATGCTTTTAGTTAAGTACTGACTATCACCAAAATCATTCCCGTAAATTTCATGCGGACTTTTATCTACATTAGTGAAAATATTACACCTATTTTTTTTTTTTTTTTCAAATTACTTGGATTGATTTTTAGTCAGAACCAAATCTAAAGGAGCTGATATTCGTCAGGGATTTTTTTATTTTTTTTTTATTTATGTTATCAACGATATAGTGAAAATAGTACAACAATATTGGATTTAATTTCACCAGCCATGATCCAACTCCACTTGATGACGCATTGCATGGCCTAAAGCGCCTATGATTGGTTGAAAATAAAAATCACCATAACCAATCATGTTAGCTTTTGCGTCATGGCGGGAAGGGAGTCCTGACTGAATGATTCTATGTCATTACATTTATCCATTTTGTGGGATATGATACAAAATAAAAAAGTAGGGTCAGATTGGAAAATTGCATTGTTAAACATTATTGGAAACAATTAAAAAACGAGGTACTGAAATTATTTCAGCCCTGGGCAAGATTCGAACCCAGGCCGCCGTAGTGGCAAGCGATAACTTTAACCACCGCGCCACGAGGTTGTGTGTGTGTGTGTGTGTGTGTGTGTGTGTGTGTGTGTGTGTGTGTGTGTGTGTGTGTGTGTGTGTGTGTGTGTGTGTGTGTGTGTGTGTGTGTGTGTGTGTGTGTGTGTGTGTGTGTGTGTGTGTGTGTGTGTGTGTGTGTGTACGTACACAAATATATCCTTCGAGATTATTCATTAAAGTTATGATGTCATTTGTTAAGTAGTTTTGATCTAAACACACTCCGAGACTAATGTGTCAACGTCGAACTCTGCCATTGTGACAAAACAAACTTTTAATCCTTTCGACAAAAAGGAATTACGGATTAATTTTTCGGAGGAGATGAGGGAAAAGAGGAAAGGAATTGGGGGAAGAGGGATGGGGGAGAGGGGAGAGAGGAAAGGGGAGGCTCGACTAACTTTCGCCATAGCTTTTAAGTCATCGAGAGATAACGAAGGTAAACTTATTAACAGGCAGTCGAAGAAATGTTCTTAAGTTGTTCTTATGATTACCAAATGCGTTTGCAATTGGACAATATTAGTATATAAGGAAACAAAGAAATGAATAAATGAATAGATCAACGAGTAGATAAAACATAAACATGATAAAAATAAGTCAATCTTATACTTACCAAATGCGTTTGTCACTGGAAAAAAAAATAGAGAAAGAAAATAAGTTTATCCAATAAGACTTTTTTCTCTGTCGTTTTTCTCCCAGTCAACCAACGGTTCCCGTGAGAAAGAAAGAGAAAGAAATGTAAAAACGCCTTCAGGCAAACATTGCCAGAGTTTAAGAAAAAAAAAAAACTACAAGCAAAGACAAGCAGTCTTGTTTGCTTCTCTTCGGTTTTTTTTTTTTTCAAACATTCGTTTATTTCTTATTTTTTCGGTCATTACTAATCCTGAAGGAAGTCTCCTATTGGTTACGTTTATATTCTTTTCTTTGTGTTAATTTGAACGATACTTAAAGGACGGAGAACACAGAAAATGAACATCTTTTTTTTTACAAATGTTTTTTTAAGCCAACCTGAGACTAAATACATCTTTTGAATAAGACTCCTGGTATAAAGATATTAATTCCTTTCACTGTACTTGCTAGTAGACATAACCATAAACTTGCAGCCAGTTTCCCAAATGAAGTGAATCTCCTGACAATGCCTTTAATATAAAAAATATATGTATATATAAGCAAATAGACAAAAATATTAACACTTTCCCTCTTCATTGCTATTATATATTTTATTCTGTATAAAGTAGAGAAGGCGGAAGTTGAGAAAGAGGGTGGAAAGAAAAAGTGAAACAAAAAGAAAAGGACGAGGATGAGGAGGTGGGGGCAGGAGAAAGGAAAATATTTCTGGAAGTTGGAGAGAGAGAGAGAGAGAG
>NC_134789.1:65298055-65309133 GCF_046742065.1 Oratosquilla oratoria
CATTAAATCGGTGACTCCCCTCTCCGTCCCCTCATGCAGAAAAGGAGAAGACAGGAAGAAATTCCTTCGGGTTGCGTCAACTTATTTCTCATACATACTCCCTCACCCCTATCCCCCACCCACTCCCACTTATGGATCACAGCATCATCCATACACAACCATTTTCCATTCACCCCAATCTTCTGTCCTCTCCCGTCATTCCTGAACAGACATTCCTCTCTTTCCCTATGCATCTTTTATCCCATCTATCCATCTCATCCTGGGTCGCCCCTCTCTCTTGTACACCTCTTTTACAAATCTTTCTTCACTCATTCTTTCCATGTGTCAAAACCATCCTAATAATCTTTCATCAACCATATCTCCCAACTCCCTTTTCATCCGTGTTCTCTTCCTCACCTCCTCATTTCTCTCTTCTATCTAGCCTAGTAACCCCTATCATACTTCTCAGGCATTTCACCTCAAAAATATTCAAACTCCTTCTCTCTTCCTCTCTTATGTTCCATGTTTCTGCCCCATACAGTGCTGTCGGCACAATCACTCCTTCATATAATCTTCTCTTAGCATCTATTCCAAAATGTCTATTTCTCATTACACTTTATAATCCACCAAGGCATTTACTCGCTTCTCTCAATCAATATTCTACCTTCACTCTCCACTCCTCCCTTTCCTGCCACATTTGCACCCAAGCATCTAAAACTATCAACTTCCTCCAGTTTCTTTCCCTTAATACTCACTTCCAGTCTGCTGCCACTTTCTCCCCTTGTACATCTCATCACCTTACTCCTACTCACATTTATCTTCAACTTCCTTCTTTTTCACACCTTCCCTAACTCTGTCACTAACTTCCTCAATCCCTCCTCTGACCCTGCTAAAAGTGCAGTGTTATCAGCAAACAACAACTGAATTATCTCCCACTTTTCTCCATTTGCTTTAACCATCTCCAATATTTGACCCATTACCCTTACATTCACTTCTTGCACCACCCCATCCATGTATAAATTGAATAGCCAGGACGGCACAACACATCGCTGACAAAGTCCCACCTTTACCTCAAACCACTCACTCTCTCCATTTCTAATCATGACACAAGCTCTACTACTCTGGTAAAAACTCTTGACTGCTTTTAACAGCTTTCCTCCTTTCCTATATATCTGCATTACCTCCCACAGTGCCTTCTTATCTACCCTGTCATAAGTCTTTTCCAGATCCCTTAAAGCCCAAAATACATCTTTACCTTTTCCTATAGCTTATTCACATATCTATCTTACCACAAAAATATGGTCTACACAACCGCTACCTGTCCTAAACTCATACTGTTCCTCACCAATTTTCTCTTGTAAGCCGTTCACTCTAAGTACCTCCCTACCTTCTGCCTTTTACCCCCTTCTCCACCTATTCTCCACTCTCAACTTACCCTCCACCAAATAATATCTGATATTCCCCCAGTCTCACTATACTCCTGGTTACCACTATACAGTCCATTAGCGTTCTATCTACCACCCTTCGGTCCACCACCCTCATCTATGTGTACTTATGTTTGAATTTCTTCCTAAACACTGTATTTACTATCATCAACTCTCTCTCGAGACACATCTCCACCATCAACTCTCTTTCGAGACACATCTCCACCATCAACTCTCCACCACAATTTTCCTGGAACTCCATACTTTCCAATCACTCCGTCTATTGGTTCATTTTCCACTCTAGCATTAATGTCTCCCAATACCACTACATTGACATTTCTCCCTAATCCCTCTATGCACTCATTTAAATCCATCCAAAAAGTCTCCCTTTCCTCTACACTCTTCTCACTACAAGACCCATACCCACTTAAAAAAACCCACATCTATCTTCCCACCTTCACCTTCGTCCACATTAACCTTGAAGAAACCTCCTTCAACTCCACTACACGCTTACCTATACTTAACTTATTTGAAATGATAGTATAATACAATATTCTTAATTATTTATATTACACAAGGATAAAGCAAAATAGACACTTATTATTCTTTAACAACATATATATATGTATGTGTGTGAGAGAGAGAGAGAGAAAGAGAGAGAGAGAGAGAGAGAGAGAGAGAGAGAGAGAGAGAAGGTATGAGGGTGAAGGAGAGCAAGTAGAGGTGGTACCCCAAATTGCTTAATAACCTCAGCTAGGTCATCAAATATAATCGACCAATCAGCGTCAGAGAAAATTCTCAGCATATAGATACCCTTACTTCACGTGGGATTGGAACTGAACCTGGAGTGACATAGTATCCAATCGTATTTTCCCAAATTATTTGATATGGAATCACTAACTTGGTGGGTTCAGATTGATGCAATTATTTCGATTCTTTATATAAATGTAAAACCAAAACATATAAAAAAAAAATCTGCAGCCAGTCGTTTCTGATCCTCTATCCATGGAATGACTGTCATTTGATTGAAGTCGTTTAGAAAAATGTAGAGGGCTGAAGTGAAACGATTATTATTTTTCTAATTCTCATTTCTTTATATGTATATTTATTGGAGATTATGCTTTTTTAAATATTTAGTCATCAACATCCACGAGTTGATCTTATATTTTCTTTATATATAAGTCTTGTATATATATATACATATATATATATATATATATATATATATGTATATATATATATATATATATATATATACACATCCACATACAACTTCTTCCCCTTTACAAGGGAGGTAATAAAAAAACAACGTCATAAAATCCGCTCTCACCCATTCAATCCCCACATATTCCACTCCCGTTCAGTCCCTCCCTCTCTGATATCTTGGGTCCATTTGGATAACGGATCATCATTGTACCTCTTTTACTAATCTTTCTTCACTCATTTTTTCCATGTGTCTGAACCATCCCAATACTCTTTCATCAACCCTATCTTACATCTCCCTTTCCGTACCCACTCTCCTCCTCACCTCCTTGTCTCTCACTCTATCCAGTCTAGCATCTCCTACCATATTTCTCAGGCATTTCATCTAAAACACATTTAAACTCTTTCTCTCTTCCTCTCTTACTTTTTATATTTCTACCCCATACAGTACTGCCTCATACAATTTCCTCTTAACATCCATTCCCAAAGGTTTATATCTCGACACATTTTTTTTTATTTCCCAAGACATTTACTTGCTTCTTTTATTATACATTCCACATTCACTCCTCTCTTTCCTACCACATTCGCACCCAAGTATCTAAAACTATCCACTTCCTCCAGTCTCTCTCCCTTAATACTCATTTGCAATTAGCTGTCATACTTTCCCCCTTGTACATTCCATAACCTTTAACCTCATTTATCTTTAACTTCCTTCTTTCGCAAACCTTCCCAAGCTCCGTTACTAACTTCCTTAATTCCTCATCTGATCCCAAGCGCAGTGTCGTAAGCAAAAAACCACTGCCTCATCTTCCATTTTCTCCATCTTATTTAACCATCTCCAATCCCCGACTCATTACCGTTGCGTTCTCCTCTCTCACCGCCCAATCCATGTATATATTGAACAGCCAAAGTGACAAAACACATTCCTAGAGAAGTCCCACTATTATCATAAACAACTCTTTATCTCCATTTCTAATTCTAACACATGCTCTACTACTCTCTTAGAAACTCTTAAATGCTCTCAACAGCTCTCCTATCTCATATGTCTGTAATACTTCCCACAGTTCCTTCCTGTTTGCTCTGCCATAAGCCTTTTTAAAATCTATAAAAACCTCCACCTCTCCCAAAAAAATAAATCCTTACCTTTTCCTAAAGGTTTCTCGTATATCTGCCCTACAACAAAAATCTGATTCACACATCCCCTACCTGTCCTAAACCTACACTATTAGGTTGATTAAAATTTTATGTATTATTATTGTGTTTATACATCTACCTAATTATCTATCTATCTAAGTAGCTATCTATTTATGCTTATCTCTGGCTTTCCTATGACACAAAAAAACCTTGATGGCTTCCTCTTCCATTGTGTATGCCGCCCTACGATCTCTCCTCCTTTAACACACACTTGAGGTCTTAAAATAATGTAAAGGGTTTCTGTCTAATTAAGTACTGAAACTCATTAACGGAATCTTTCAGCCGTTTTATTAAATTTTCTAATGCTGAGGGACGGGAAAGGGAGGAGGGATGGCGTATGTGGGAGAGAGAAGGTGGGGTAGGAGGAGTAATTCGTCTCCTTCTGGAGGTCAGAGTTATTCTCAAGAGAAGAAAGAGAAAGAAGAGAGAGAGAGAGAAAGAGAGAGAGATAGAGAAAGATAGATAGATAGATAGATAGATAGAGAGAGAGAGAGAGAGAGAGAGAGAGAGAGAGAGAGAGAGAGAGAGAGAGAGAGAGAGAGAGAGAGAGAGAGAGAGAGAGAGAGAGAGAGAGAGAGAGAGAGAGAGAGAGAGAGAGAGAGAGAGAGAGAGAGAGGAAGGGAGGGAGGGAGAAAGAGAGAGTCATGCTCTCTTTTTCATTTTCATATAATGCAGAGAGAGAAGTTTGTAGGAGTGACGTATCAGAGGTTGTCGAAGTTGTGCAACTCAGAATAGTATGACCAGGTCATTTAGCAGCATGACCTATGACCCGGTCACACTGCGTCTCATCCTAGGTCACCAAGAGAATCAAATTTTCGAGATTCAGTTTCAAATACACACACACACACACACACACACACACACACACACACACACACACACACACACACACACACACACACACACACACACACACACACACACACCATACACACACCACACCATACACACACACACCACACCAAACACACACACACACCAACCCAACCACACACACACACACCCACAACACTTACACAAACACACACACACACACACACACACAAAACCACACACAACACACACTAACACACACACAAACACACACACACACAAACACGCACACACACACACACATGACAACACCACACACACAGACACACACACACACACACACACCAAACACACACCCCACACACACACACACCACATACACACACTCACACACACACACACACACACAACCACACACACACACCCACACACACACCCACACACACACACACACACACACACACACCCACAACACACACCCACACACACACACACCACCACAAACACACAAACACACACACCCACACACACACACACACACATATATATATATATATATATATTATATATATGTATATATATATATATATATATATATAAAATTATTTGGTAAGGGTCTGTTGAATGCTATTTTTATGAAGTCATCACCAACAATGTTATTTTTGAGCTTATAATGAAACCTTTCCTTATCTCTATTGACATATTTCTAGGCCAGGTGTTATGGATGTGACTAAGAAGTCCAAAGGCCTATTCAACGATTATTTAATTTCATTATCTAGATATTTTTCGCCTCTTGGTTTGTCATTAGAGAGAGAGGCCAACGGACTACAAGAATAGACCCGCCCGTTCGCTCGGGATTGGTGCACAAATATTGCTGAAGGTAAGGAATGACATAATAAAACTACAAAAGTACATATGTATGTGTAAGTAAAAGTAATATATTATATAATCTTACACGAAACGTCAATCCCAGAGACTATACATTACATAGTGATGTGCACAACCAACATCGATACAATTTAAACGTTCATTGGCCTTGATATCTAATCAGTCCTGTATTCTGAATCTGTGACATCTTCTAAGCCCACAACAGGCGCACAAAACGATATAATGCTCTAAGCCTACTAGAAACTGTGAAAACACATATATTTAGCTAACACTTGAGAAGCTACACCCCACTCTACCACCCCACCCCCAAAAAAAACACAACCAACTCACTACAAAAACATGACCTACTACCAACTCCCTAGCACTACCAGAACACTTAACTAACCAACCACCCTATTAGCCCACCATTGCCACCCCACCTCATCCCACATCCGCATACACAACCGAATAACATATTCTCTTACACAATACCTAAAACCATCACTTCACCAAACGACCCCTCCCACATATACAATATATTTACATTTTCCACAATCATTACGTCAACTAACAAATAATACCATGTCAACTCCCCCCACCCAAAACCCACTACTTCCCACTAACCAAACTACATAATCTCCCTAACCCCAACACACATACAAACAACAAATCAATTTTCAATCAATCAAACCCACCACCCAACCACTACCAACACACACCCAAAAACCTAACATTCATACTTGCTTTATTTACAACCAATCTACAATGAATCAAATCAAACTAACAAAAAATATATTCTATAAAAATAAATAAATAAAAAAAAAAATTAAAATAAAAAAGTAAAAAATATACAACACTAAACACAATGTTTTACAACTAATCAAACATTACGTAAAACCTAAACAATAAATCATAAAAAAAAACAAACAACTAACACACTCACAAACAAAACAAAACTAAATCACACCTAACTTCCAAAATAAATCACATAATCCTTCCTTCTTTCAGTCCCACAACTCTGAAATAACCACACTACTCAAAACGACACAAACCTACCAACCAACACCCAAACAACCAACACAACAACACTCACACAACACAATTGTCAAACATCACGAACTGTCATATCCAATACCACCCTTCTAACATCCCCTATCTAACAATCCCCTCCATAACCCAACAAAACGAACAATACACATAAACCTCCCACCTAAAATTTACACCCCCCCATACAAACCCTCCCTAACAACCCCAATCCCCATCCCCACCACCATCAACCCACCACCCAAATCCATCCCCCTTACCACCAATTTTACTCAACCCCCACACATTCAACCTATCCCAGCATAACACTACCCCCAACTCAATTTCATCTCATACATATTCCAATTATTTATTACAAATAAGAATTCCCACTACAAATATACTCTTATCCAATCAAACAACACTCCACCACAAGTACCCCACTTTACACCATACATCACTACTCTCAATCTCCTCCAACACACCATTATTACATCCTCCTACCCAAAAAAAAAAAAAATTACCATAACAACCTATCCTTATCAACCCATCTCCCATTTAAAACATTAAACAAAAAAACCAAACTTAAAAATATTTTCAAACCCCCCAACCCAACCACCCTGAAAAGTATCAACACCACTACCTATCAAAAATTTCATCTAACACAACACCAAATAAAAACAACAAAACAATCTCCCTTCCCAAAAAAAACTCACAATAAATTACCCCCCCCCTAAATACACTCCTCCTACCATAACAAAAAAACACCACTAAACAAAAACAAACACATAATTAAACCCCCAACCCCACTACAACCACCACCTACACCAATCAACTTCTCAACAAAAACCCAAACAACCCAATCACCTTCCAATAAACCACAACAAAAACAAACGAATATACCAAACACATATACCCAAAATAGACTACCCCTCCCAACCCCACTATCCACCTACACCACCCCTCAACCACAATCTCAAAACCCTTCCCCAATCCCCACCAATCAAATATATACTCCCAAATTATTCAAAATAAACCCAAATTTACACAAAACCATACACCACACCCACTTATATAAATCCCCATACCATAAAATACAAACCTCAAACATAAACCCAACTTACCCCCCCTAAACATTTTCCCCCTCCTATAAATTAAATACATATTAACACCAAATACTACCTCATATTCCTAACCTTCCTCCTATCATAACAACTACCAACTCAACCAATATTAAACCCCACCCTCCCACAAACCTCAACCAATCCACCCCTAAACTCACCCCCCCCCTTCCACCTATTCACAATCCCCAACCAACAAAATAAAACCAACTCCCCCCCCAAATCACCCCACACTACTAAATAAAACATCCCATACAACACCACATAATTACCCAAACATACCCCCTTCAATCCCCTTCCCTACCCCAACAAACATAAATCCTCTCTACCCTAACACCCAATTAAACATTCCCTCTCACATCCTCCCACACCCACCCATTTCCCCCCAACCATAACCCCAATTTCCCCCACAACACACACACCACACTAAACACACACAAACAACACACACTACACACACAACACACACAAAACATCCCACCAAACACAACCACACACCCTACACACACACCCACACACACACAACCCCCACCCCCACCACCACCACCCACCCCAACACACAACCCAACACACACAATTAACCACACCCCACAACAACTCCACAACACACACACACACATATATATATATATATATACTATATATATATACATCTATATATATATAATATAATATATACTCTATATAATATACATATATATATACATATATATATATAAAAATATATATATATATATATTATAAATAAAAATATATCTATATATTAATAACTAAATATATATCTAAATAATATAATCTATTATAATTCTCTATCAATATATCATCTATATAATAAATATCTCTATCCACCCCTCACATCCCCCCCCTCACCCCTCCCCACCTCCACACCCAACTCCCCACAAAACCCCCTCCACACCCTTATTAACCCACACCTTCCCAATCACTAAAACCTCCCTCCCCCCCAAACACACACCCCTATCCAACTTCCACACCCACCCAATCAACCAAAAACATCCACACACCCCCCACCTCACACCTATTCACACACCCCCCCCCAACCCTCCCCATACCCCCATCCCCAACCTAACAACCCCCCCACCTCCTATCCCACATCTCCCCCACCCTACCCCCCCCCCCCCCCCCCCCCCCCCCCCCCCCCCCCCCCCCCCCCCCCCCCCCCACCCCCCCCCCCCCCCCCTCCCCCCCCCCCCCCCCCCCCCCCCCCCCCACCCCATCCCCCCCAAACCCAACCACCCCACAACCCCACAAACAAACCCAATACACCCCCACCACCCCCACCACAAAAAACTACACCCCCCCCCCCCACCCCCCCCCACCCACCACCACACAAAAACTAAATAAAATAATATACATAATACAAACCCACACTCCAACACCCCACACACAAACCCCCCACCACACCCCCCCAACCCCCCCCCCCCCCCCACACCCCCCGCCCCCCCCCCTCCCCCACCCCCCCCCCCACCACACCCCCCACCCCCCCCCCCCCCCCCCCCCCACCCCCCCCCCCCCCCCCCCCCCACCCCCTCCCCCCCCACCCCCACCCCCCTAAATTCTCCTTAAAACCTCACCCCATCAACCCCACTTTTAAACAATATTACCCAATACACCCCCATCCATCCCCCTTTATCCAACCCAAAAAACTACACCCCCCCCCCCCACCCCCACCTCCACCAACAATCTAAAACACCACCAACCACTAAATTATATTTAAATAAATATAATATACTTATAATACTAACCACTCCACCCCACTCCATTACCACCTCTCACATCTACAAATTTCCTTCCCCCCAAACTCACACCCCCCTCTATACCCCCCCCCACATCCTTTCCCCCTCACACCCCCCCCCCCCCCCTCCCTATCCCCCCCCCCCTTATCCACCAACCCCCCACCCCCCCCCCCCCCCCCCCCCCAACCCCCCCACACCAACCCCCCACCCCACCCCCCAACACCTCCCCCCCCCACCACCCCCCCCCACCCCCAACCCCCCCTCAAACCCCCACCCCCACCCCCTCCCCTACCACCCCACAACCCCCCCAAACCCTCTACCCAAAAAATCCCCACCACCCTTCTTTTCTCCATCCCACTACCCCCAAACCCCCAACAACAATCCCAATTTTTTATTTTTAACATCCCCCAATACCAATCCCTAATTAACAACTCACCCCCGCTCCCCCCCTAACCACCATCAACCCATCCCCTCACTTATCACACACCCCCCCCCCCCACACACCACCCACACAACCCCCCCCCCCAAACCCACACCCCCCACATAACAACCACACAAAAAACACACAAACCCAAAAAAACACAAACCACCCCACCCCCCCCCTTTCCCCTTCCACCCCCCATCCCCCCCCTACCCCCCCCCCCCACCAACCCCCACCAACACACCCCAACCCCACCATCCCCCCCACCCCCCCACCATCCCCCACAACCCCCCCACACCAACCCCCCACCCCACCCCCCAATCACTCAACCCCACACCCCCAACCACAACCCACCCCTCACCCCCACACCCACCCCATACAAACTCAACCCCCCCCACCCCCCCCCCCCCAACCTACCCCACTATAACCCCCCCAACACCTCCTCCCCACCAAATAACCCCACCCCTTAAACATCCCCACACCCTATTACCCCTCCCCACCTAACCCCTCCCTCCCCAATTAAAATAAATAAATCTTACCCACCCCCTCCTTACTTCCAATCCACCCACAATACCTTCAACCCACACACATAACACACTCCCCACACCCACACACACACACACACACACACACACACCCCCACACACCCACCCCCCACCCCCACCCCCCCCCCCCCCCCCCCCCCACACACCCACACCCACCCCCACCACCCCACCCACCCCCCCCACCACCCCCACACCCCCCACCACCCCATACCCCCAACCCACATACACCCCACCACCCCCCACCACCCCCCACCACACCCCCCCCCCCACCCCCCACCCACCACCCCACCCACCACACCACACCCCACACCCCCACCCCACCCCCACACCCAACCACCACCCCCCCCACACCCCACCACCCCACCCACCACCCACCACCACCCCACCCACCAACCACCACCCCCCCACACCTCCTCCACCCCCCACACCCCCCTCCACCCCCCCACCCCCACCCCCACAACCCACCACCCCCACCACCCCACACCCCAACCACCCACACCCCCCATCAACCCCCACCCCCACCAACCCCCCCATCCCCCCCCTCCCACCCCAACCACCCCACACCCCAACCCAAACACACACAAACACATCACCCCATCTATAACCCCCCCCCCACACACCACCCAACAATACACACACCCCAACACCCCCCAACACCCCCCCACCAACCCCACAAAAAAAAAAAAATCAACACCCCCCCCCCCCCCCCCAAACCCCCCCCCACAACACCCCCC
>NC_134789.1:65314633-65327133 GCF_046742065.1 Oratosquilla oratoria
CAACTGCTATGAAACATTTCCATGCTGTTCTTTCAGCCCTACTAAACTTATTGGAGAATTTGGTAGACTCATGCACCATCTTTATCTGAGGTTCATATAATATCTCACTTTTGATTTTGGCCTCGTATACCTTGGGAAAGAATTCAAGATTCTCCCAACAAGAGTGAGGGACCCAAGGCTTGTCTTGGTCTGCGACTGGCATCCCGAAGAACTTCTGGTAGGCTTCACAAACCTTCGCCGACGTTTCGAAGTAGAAGTTTTTGCCTCTCCTCTTCACGTACTCGCCGCATATATACATACATACATACATATACCAAGGCTTTTTCCCCCTTACAAGGGAGGTAGCCAAAAAGGAAAAAGCATAAAATCATTCCCACCCATTCCATCCCTGAATACACTCCACACCCCTCCACCCTCCCTCTTATCTTAGCACCTCCTGGATGACGGGTCATCCCTGCACCTTGTCCACTGCCCTGAGTCAGAAGCAGTGTCGCATATATAAGAGAAAGAATCATTGGGCTGCCGGCAGCCTCTTGAAGCCATCTGAAAATATAGAAATTTATGCAATCAGAAAATATGGATCTTATAGATCTGAAAGTATAGATTATAAACATGTTAAGTGAAAATACATGTATAAAGTAATTAGGGTAATTTAGGCTATAGTCATAAAGACTGAAAAAATAAAACCAAATTGCACCAATTGCACTCGAAAATATAACATAAATTGCTTTAACTGCAATTCTAACATTTTATTTCGTTAAATGCTAGTGGATAGCCTATAATTTCCATGAAACTAAACTTATAACTGTTTTATAGCATTTATTCATTTCTTTGGGACCTAAGTAACATAAAAAAATACTTACAAGCCATGAGTATTTTTTTTTTTTTTATAGGTCAATGTATAAATAGAAACAGGCTATGATGTTTAGATTTTGGAGTTTCGTCTTATGTAGAACGTATGTAATGAAGGAATATATTCGATTCTGACTCCCTCTTTCCTCTTTTTCCAGATCTCATGGATCCGTCGTCGAGATTGGCGCGTGCTGACTTCGGGCGAAGTGTCCTACACCCACGACAAAAGGTTCTCTGTTCTCCACACGCCAGGCACTCAGGACTGGACGCTTCACCTCAAGCTCGTCAATGCAAGGGACAACGGCACCTATGAGTGCCAAGTATCAACTGGCACTGGCATCATCTCGCTCTTCGTCAACCTGGCTGTGGTCACTCCTGAGGCGCATATATCTGGTGATGGGCAGTATCATGTCAACAAAGGATCGCCTATCATTCTCACCTGCACTTTTACTAAGGTTTGTGGATTGTTCTAAGAGTAGCACGTATTTCTGGTGATGGCCAGTATCATGTCAACAAAGGATCGCCCATCATTCTCACCTGCACTTTTACTAAGGTTTGTGGATTGTTCTAAGAATAGCACGTATATCTGGTTATGGCCAGTATTCATGTCAAACAAAGGATCGTATCATTCTCACCTGCACTTTTACTAAGGTTTGTGGATTTTTCTAAAGAGTAGCACGTATGTCTGGTGTTCAGTATCATTCAACAAAGGATCACCTATCATTCTCACCTGCACTTTTACTAAGGTTTGTGGATTGTTCTAAGAGTAGCACGTATATTATTGGTTATGGCCAGTATCATGTCAACAAAGGATCGCCTATCATTCTCACCTGCACTTTTACTAAGGTTTGTGGATTGTTCTAAGAGTAGCACGTATTTCTGGTGATGGCCAGTATCATGTCAACAAAGGATCGCCCATCATTCTCACCTGCACTTTTACTAAGGTTTGTGGATTGTTCTAAGAATAGCACGTATATCTGGTGATGGGCAGTATCATGTCAACAAAGGATCGCCTATCATTCTCACCTGCACTTTTACTAAGGTTTGTGGATTGTTCTAAGAGTAGCACGTATTTCTGGTGATGGCCAGTATCATGTCAACAAAGGATCGCCCATCATTCTCACCTGCACTTTTACTAAGGTTTGTGGATTGTTCTAAGAATAGCAAATGTTAACTTGTCGTCTATTCATTATGGACTTTGGTCTTATCTTCAGTCTCACCTGTACTTTTAGAAACGTTTGTGTTTTTTTTTTCTAAAGATAGCAAAAGTTGTCTTGTTCATTCATTAAGGACTTTGGTCTTAATTCTCATCTGCACTTTTACTAAGGTTTGTGAAGTGTTCTAAGAAAGAAAAGGGTAGTCTTGTTATTTATTCCCTCCAAAAGAACGTTGTTTTTTTGTTTTTATTTACACTCTTAATCAAAGCTTGTGGGTTGTTCTTAGGAAGATAAAATTTATCATGTTATTCATTACATGAATATAACAAGTGACCTTCCCCTTTAACCAAAGCCTGTTGACCTATCATTCAATATTTACAAACGGCTTTCGGTATAAACAAGGGTGAGGAGACTACACCAGAACGTGCATGGCTGCAGCCAAAGCCGCTCGGACTGATGGAAACAAGTAACTGTCACTACTTGGAATCGTAAAGGAGCGTGGGATTCGAACCCAGAATTAAGAATATGCGAGACTAACATGGTTTTGATTACGCCACCAGTGATATGGGTAGTTGGGTAGTTAAGACTTATTAATCAAGGTGAATACCCTTCCTAACCTATTTGTCGTGACTAGGATTCGAACCGGTGTATCTGACCTTCCCAGTAGCAGCAAGTTGTTTGCGCTACCATTTTACCACACCATTGCTCAACCAGATGTCTAATACAATATTGTATTCTCCAATTAATCTTTGGTAAATAATACTAAACCAACTACTTTCTAACTTAAAACTGTTGTCGATTCATAAATTGCATCTAAGGTCTGGGTTCCATAATTAGTGTGGTACTATATTCAATTATATTACTAAGTTCAACCAAGGACTAAGACACGATTTTCTAGTCTAAAATACATGAGCAACTCATCATTGATGCTCTATGATTTTTACTTTATTTTATTCATATCTGTAATATGAAATAGTTTCATATTCCTTTTACTTAAAGTTTTGATGTATTCTTGATATATAATAAAAAATAGATTATAGATTTCTCCATGGAGATTCTCCATGACCTTTATTTTCATTCTTGTTTCATTCTATTTTTCTAAAGTAAAGCATATATATATTATATATATATATATATATATATATATATATATATATATATATATATATATATACATATGACCCGTCATTCAGGAGGTGCTAAGATGGGAGGGAGGGTGGAGGGGTGTGTGGAGTGTATTCAGGGATGGAATGGGTGGGAGTGATTTTATGCCTTTTTCTTTTTGGCTACCCCCCTTGTATGGGGGGAAAAAGCCTTGGTATATATGTATGTATGTATATACATATATATATATATATATATATATATAGATGTATATATATGTATATATATGCATATATATGTATATATATATATATGAATATATATATATATTTATATATATATACATACATATATATAATAATATACATATATACATATATATATATATCTCTTTTTTTTTTTTTTTTTTTTTTTTTTACCACATTAACTTTTTACTTTTAATTCCATGTCATCACGAACGGGACTTACAATGCGCTCCTCGGAGACATATACGGAAACTGATACGAAGCGAAGCCAAGGGCTCGAACCTCAGCTGCAGACGTATCAAAGTAACAGTGACTAACCACTGCGCCATCAAAAGAATAAGTTGAGTACAATTTCTTATATTTGTATGTTCGAGCCACATACATATACACGAATTTTGTGCTCAACCCACACACGCGCACACACTACCATTGCACCATCATAACAGGGGTGGGATAAGCACAAAATTCGTGTATATATATGTGGCTCGAACATACAAATATAAGAAATTGTACTCAACTTATATCTCTCTTGATGGCGCAGTGGTTAGTTACTGTTACTATTGATACGTCTGCAGCTGAGGTTCGAGCCCTTGGCTTCGCTTCGTATCAGTTTCCGTATATGTCTCCGACGAGTGCATTGTCAGTCTCGTTCGTAATGACTTGGAATTAAAAGTAAAAAATTAATGTGGTTGAAAAAAGATTAAGATCTGCACTGGGGACCATTCAGTGTGTGTGAATAACACTTGCCCACGCACACACACTACCATTGCACCATCATAGCAGGGGTGGGTTGAGAACAAAATTTGTGTATATGCATGTGGCTCGAACATACAAACATAAGAAATTGTACTCAACTTATATCTCTATGGCGCAGTGGTTAGTCACTGTTACTTTGATACGTCTGCAGCTGAGGTTTGAGGCCTTGGCTTCGCTTCGCATCAGTTTCCGTGTATGTCTCCGACGAGCGCATTGTCAGTCTCGTTCGTGATGACATGGAATTAAAAGTAAAAAGTTAATGTGGTTGAAAAAAGATTAAGATCTGCACTGGGGACCATTCAGTGTGTGTGAATATATATGTATGTATAGATATATATATATATATATATATATATATATAAATATATATATGTATATAAATATATCAAATATACATATATATTTATATATATACACAATATGTATATATATATTATATACACACATAATATATATGTATATACATATATCATATATACATATATATGTATATATATATATATATATGTATATATATATGATACAAATGTATTAATACATCATACAGTGTATTAGATTATAGGTTGTCACCATGTTAGAATTTCTGTTATCTCTGTTCCCATTCAAATCTCACCCTATTCGTTTCTAATGTAAGACACATACAAATATATAGATATTTATAGACACATAATAGAATTTTTTGTATGGTGGGGATGAAATACGTGGGAGTGGAATTATGCCTTTTGACTTTGGCAACCTCCCTTGTAAAGAAAAAAAACATTGGTATATGTATGTACCTTTGTATGGCTCCATTCTCTCAATATATAAAGTCTAAAGTAATCCTTTAATCCTTTAACATCACCAAAATAGTTCCTTAAGGACCACGAACAGACCAACCCATAATTTAATGAGATATAATAATATAACCATAGACGGTTTTAGACATTCACCTTAGCCTCTGGTGTCCTCTTCTACAAAGGCGACAGATTTGGTCCCGATGTACATCAGAGGGCGCAACCTCACACACGCTTGGTTCTTGATATCTTTGGTTCCTTTGCCTCAAAAGGCCGAGTGCAATTGGGTAGGACGGTGTGGATCGAGGTAGAAATTTGATTCTTAATAAGGGGTGACTAGGCTTGATGGAGTTAACAGGCGCAACGCACGTGAGACTACAGTAACATCAGCCAGGTTTCTGGGTACTCTAGGAGACAGCATTGTCCATGGTTGGTTTATAGCTAGGGGCCTCTATTTTATATTTCTAATTATTGCAAATTTGATTAATTTCGTTATATATTCTATCCTCTTTATTGGTTACCTGTTTGTTCGTTTCTTTATCAATTCATTTATATTTTAATAATTTACTTATTTTTTCATTGATGTTAATTTATTTACTAACCTATTTGTTTATCAATTCATTCTCTTATTAATTCATTCATCTATTTGTTTGTTAGTTTCTTCGTTTATTGTTTATTTCTTATTTAATTCATCATCCGTTTATTAATCTATTCATTTATTCATTTATTCATTTATTCATTTATTCATTTATTCATTTATTCATTTATTTATTCATTTATTCATTTATTCATTTATTTATTTATTCATTTATATTCATTTATTAATCTATTTATCAATTCATTCATTTATTAATTAATTTATTTATTCAATTATTTATTCATATATTCATTTATTCATTTATTCATTTATTCATTTGTTCATTTATTCATTCATTAATTCATTCATTTACTTGCATATTTATTTGTCAATTCAAATTCGTTTTTATATATTTGTTTTATTTATTCATTTACTGATTGGCTTGTTTATCGATTTATTTATTCTTTTTTGTGTATTTGTTAATGTATTAATCTATTTCTTTATTTGTATATATATTTATTTATAATTTGTTTATTTATTTATATATTCATCTATTTATCTATTCATCTATCTATTTATTCGTCTATCTATTTATTCATCTATCAATTTATTCATATCTCATTTACTTATCTCCTTTTTTATTAGTTTATCTATTTGTTTATTTTTTTCCTATTCATCTATTTTTATTCATTTTTTATTAATTTACTTATCAAAGGATTACAAAGGCGGAGCATTCCAATAGGAGACCTTTTGGTCCATAACCAGGTCGGATGTGGAAAAAATGTAATAATGATCAATGAATTAAAGAAAAAGAAATGAAATTTATAATAATATAAATAACAATAAATAAAATCAATTAATGTATTGATATAGTTGAATAATAAACAAAAAGATAGATAGTAAATAATAGCATATTCACAGATAACTAATAATAGATAAAAATCAAACAAATAATAAACAAACAAACAATAACAAACAAATAAACAAATAGTATAAAATAAATGGCAATCATTACAGCATCTTGCTTAGGTGTTTATCTAAACGAATCTCAAAGACCTGTATCAAGTCACCTGTGAGTCTACGTTTATTTAGGGAAAACATATTCATGTTCTTTAGTCGATTTTCGTATGATTTGTTATTTCATATTTGGAATCAGTTTTGGGGCTCGCCGTTGTACTTTTTCCAATCTGCCAATGTCTTTAATGAGATTCGGTGACCATACAGAAACAGCATATTCCAAATGTGGACGAATTAACGACTTATATAGCTTGTTAATGAGAGATGAACTTAAGTCAAAAGATCGCGCAATCAGTCCTAGAATCTTGTTTGCTTTGAGATCGTTACTGATAATTACGCCGAGATCCTTTTCTCTGTCCACTTTTGTTAACGAATTTCCAGATCATTTGTAATCGTATCTACTGTTATTTTTACCTATGTGCATAACCTTGCATTTACTTGTGTTAACTTTCATTAGCCACTTTTCAGACCATTGCTGTAATTTATCTAAATCTTCTTGAATAACTAATTTATTTAAGTGATTATTTGCCATTCCGCATAGTTTTGTATCATCAGCAAATTTTGAGACAATAGATTTCAGTCTGTCGTCTATATAATTTATACATAATATGAATAGAATTGGCCCAAAAACGGAACCCTGAGGAACTCCACTCGTAACATTTTTCCATGTAGAAGTTTTTCCACTTAAAACAACTCTCTGTTTTCTAACATTCAATAAATTTCTAGTCTTATCTATTTGTTTATTTATTAATGTATATATTTATTTACCTATTATTTAGGTAGTTCTTTGAAAAACTGATGAAAGATATAGAACCCTTTCCTATGAAGCTTTAAAGTCCACAATATAAGCAAAAACCAGAATGGTGTAATTAAATTTTATTTTTCATCTAAGATTCACGATCTCCTGAAGACCATCGATGGATCAACTCCTCCCTTCTCCAATAGAGGTCAAGAAATTTCATGACAAAAATAATAATAACGATGATGATAATTCAAATTTTAACAAAAAAGTATCATCTCTATATCCCACCCAGTTGGATGTTGAAAGCAGAACTCGATGGTGTCCCCTTCTGAGCTTGAGCTCTCGTGCATAATAAGGTACGACTAGGTCCAATGCGTTAAACGAGGACATCTCTATGTGAAATTAATATTGGAGAGTCATTAGTCATTTACTTTACGAAAGATGAATGAGATTATGGATTTCTTACGTGGGAATATCTCATATTTCTTCATTAAAGAAGGAATTGTCACTTACGTGAATAATGCCTGGCATTGACTAGATCTAAATTCTTTATATACTATTATATTGATGTTATAGCTTACAAATAAAATAAAAGTAGAAAATATAAAAGGAAGAAAAACAATAAAAGTAAAAATTAAAGAGAAAATAAAAAAATAAATAAAAATGAAAATGAGAAAAAAATAAAAGGACAATTAAATATAAACAAAAATAAGAAATAACAACAAAGAAAAAATGAACACACACACATACACACACACACACACACACACACACACACACACACACACACACACACACACACACACACACACACACACACACACACACACACACACATACACACACACACACACACACACACACACACACACACACACACACACACACACACACACACACACACACGCACACACAAACACAAACACACACACAAATATATATATATATATATATATATACATATACATATGCATATATATATATATATATATACATATACATATACATATATATATATATATATATATATATATATATATATATATATATATATATAGATATTGTAGTATAAAGTGGAGACAGATGAGTGGAAGGTGGCAGGGGGACGCAGGATGATGCAGGAGTGAAAATTCTCTTACGTTTCGACGGATGTCTTCCTCAGAGAGACTACAGACTATCAGATTTTGTGGACATTATATACATATATTTATAATTTATAATCGTAGAAAGCACTCGCTAGGTATGGCGAAAGGCTTAGAAGTACTGATTATATTTATCTCTATTATTGATACTACCAAATAAGTTTATTCAGGAGAGTAGAACCTTAATCACTCACGTTTCAAAACTATTTCTACCATCCCTTTTGCATTTAAACGACCTTTAACAACCCTTATATAGTGACTGTATTGATTCTATATTCATTCTGAATAATTCTATTTATTTGTTTTGTTTATTCATCTATTTATCTGTTTATTTGTCAATTGTGGCTGTCATTATACTGTACCTACTCTGATTATTATATTTTCATTATGCTAGTCACCTAAATTACTGAATTATCTCGCTTAATAGTTTTATTCAATCACAATAACACACATTTTTTGTTGATAATAACACTGGCCAACAAAGAATTTGTCCCAAGGAAAGCAACAGCTGTATCTAATATGGTTTTGCATACAGAATCCAAAAATAATGTTCAATTTTTTCCATCACCCACAGTTTTTGTAATACGTTACGTGTGTTACTTGGGATAAATTTTAATCAAGCGGTTGGAATCACTGAGTTTGGCAACACTCAAAGGGATTGTTATATGTTTGGCAGTACTGTGTTAAAAGTGTTGGTGTGAGGTTGTGTAGTGTGTATTTGTGTGGCAATAAGTTTGTGATATTGTACAGTAACGTGGCCGCCATTCGCTTTCACAATGCCAAGAAAATGTATAAATCACCCATACAATTTTTGCTTTATTTGCGGTGTATTAACATTCAAGTCACAAAAAAGGGTGTTAGACGCTATTGATTAAATAGTGCTATGAACATCATTTTGGCTGCAAAGTGGGGAACCAGGATAGATGCTGGGCCTCTCATGTGTGTTGTGTAACCTGTTTCAGGATTCCCACTGCATAGGTGAAAGGTTCACGCCATATGCCTATTGCCATCCTTATGATTTGGAGAGAACCAAAGCATCATACTTCAAATCGCTACTTCTGCATTATAAATATAAAAGGTATAACATCAGCATCCAAGCATATTGTGAAATATCCTAATTTATCATCTGCTATGAAATCAATACCTCACGGTCAAGACTTTTCTGTACCTGACACTCCAAAAGAAATGAAACTAAGTGATTGTGAGTCAAGTGAGGAGGTTATAGAAAAATAAACAGAAAACATACAATTTCGGCTAATCTGTTCGTAAAGTGAACCACATTTATCAAGTCACCTGAATGATCTTGTGCGGTATTTAAACTTGTCAAAAAAGTAATCTGAACTTAATGCTTTCAGGTTAAAGGGCTGGAATCTTCTCCAGAAAGAATACAAAGTTAGTGGTTATCGTAAGCGACATTATGATTTTGAACACTTTTTCTCACTAGAGGATAATGTGGTGTTTTGCAATTATTTATATTCTATTATGGAAGAACTTAACTATAAATATGACAGGAATGCATGGCGCTTGTTTATTGACTCTTCAGAAAGTGAGACTGAAAGCTGCTTCGCTCGACAATGGAAATAATTTCCCTTTGTTCCTCTGGCCCACGCAGCTAACATGAAGAAAACATATGAGATTATGAAGCTTCTATTGCAAAAAATTAAGTATGAAGAACATAAATGGAATATCTGTGGCGACCAAAAAGCTGTGGTACTTTTACTTGGAATGCAACTGGGTTACACAAAGTTTTGTTGTTTTCTCTGTGAGTGGGAGGGTCGGGATAAGAAAAATCATTATGAAAAGAATGTGTGGCCTAAATTATATCTTACTCCAGGACAGAAGAATGTCAATCTTCTTGTTGATACAGAGAAAATTTATTTTCCTCCTTTGCATATTAAGCTAGGGTTGATGAAAAAAATTCTTAAAGGTATGAATAGAACTGGCAAGTGATTTAGATATTTGAAAAATAAGTTTCCAAGAGTAAGTGATGCACAAATCAAAGAAGATATTTTTGTTGGATCAGATATTATGGAGCTGATGAGAGACCAGAATTTTAACGGAGAGCTAAATAATCTTGACTGCATGATTACAATGTATTTTTTCATGAAAAGTAATGCAGAGATATTTCCATGGAATAATACCCACAGATCAAAAAAGAAAGAGAGGAACAGGGAAAGCTGGGGAAGAAGGCAGGCTCGGATGAAAGACATTGTGACTACCGTAAAGGAGCGAAAATAGAGCTGAGCATTGAAATTAGCCTGAAGGAATGGTGAGCGATTGAGCAAGTGTGTTAATGAGTGAGCGCTGCGAGATAGTAAACATGTATAAGGATGACATCAGACATAATATAAAAAAGAAATGCAATGGAACAAGAAACATATAATAAATAACTTAAACAAAAGAGAAACGTTCCCAGTCACAAAACAAATACATGTAAAGATACCCAGACAAAGAAAAAAAAAAATGTGGATTCCACTTCTACCGGACAAGTGTTGTTTATACTTAATTTTGTTGTGGGCGAAACGAGGCTTGTCCTGCATTCGGCAGTGGGGGAGCCAATAGTGGAGCAGCAGTTAGAAGGGCAGAAAAGATCCCAACGCAAGAGGCTTGAGACCTAGGGAAGCCACGAGGTTTTGATTGTCTCTGTCGAAGTTGGTGGCCGCCTTTAAGTAGTAGGTGGAGTGGGCAAGGCTTTGACATGGACCTCGTCAGCGGTTCATTGTATGCTTGGAGTCCGGCTCGAAAACAGTTCGGAACTAACAACCTATTAGAGCTGCTAACAAGTCATGGTGACGTGGAGGGGGGTTGATAGATCGTTTACGAGTGTCTTCGAATAGTCTTGGTTTCGGGATGACAGAAAAAATGACGGTGTTGACCAATGACTATAATAATATACATACATATATATATATTAACATCGATTTTTACCTTCTCCTCCTCCTACTTTTGTTCTTTTTCAGTTCTTCTCTCCTATCTTTTCGTCTTCATATTTCCTTCCTAGTTCTTTTCCTTTTTCACCAACTCTCCTTCATCCCATCCGCTTCCACTCCCCTTCCCCTCTTCCTTTCTCTTCCTTCCTATTCTTTTTCCTATCCCATTTCTTTCGTTTTTTTCCTTGTATTACGACGCGTGTAATTTTCAATGCTTTTGATCTAAAATTCTGTCCTCGAGATGTCAACAGGCGGTGGAGGGTAGGAGGGTGGAGTGGGGTAAATACTGAGGGAGGGGGAAGGAGAGGATAAGGTATTAACGATGAATTCTTTGGACCCAAATAGGAGTCAAAAATTATTTCATTATCTATTTTTTGCCCTTTTATGTCTGCCTACTACTCTCTCACTCTCTTCTCTCCCTCTTTCTGTATATGTTTATCTATTTCCCTTTGTTGAATCTCAAGGCATGAGTTAGGTATTGAAGATGTATTCTTTGGACCCAAAGAGGAGTCAAAATTTATTTCATTATCTATTTTTGCTCTTTTATGTCTGCCTGCTACTCTCTCACTCTCTTCTCTCTCTCTTTGTGTATATCTTTATTAACTTCCCTTTGTTGAATCTCAAGGCATGAGCTAGATGCTCATATTGAGGCCATGATGAGAGAAAAGTCATTCTTATTTTAGGCACGTATCTAAGTCTCAAGAAGGGACGAAATCTGCACCAATTTCTTATCAATATTAAATCTTATGTCCTGAGCTACAGTATTGGCTCACTTAGCATGTTGAGATAATTCATAGATTCTCCTTTGATTAAACCAAATATAATTAGATTCTTTGGTAAAATGTTGTCCAAATAGATTATGCTTCCTAGATTTTGTTGTTGTTGTTTTTTGTCAATATTTGTCAATTATTTACAGTTGAAATGGATGATAAGAATTTCTCTCACTCTTTCTTTCTTCTTTTTTAAACATATGTAGTTTCGGAAAAGCTGTTTCAACTACTGGCAGTCGTTCCTTTTTTATTTTTTTCTTCATCACTTTGTCTCTATACAAGTTATCGAAACTATTGACAGTTATTGGTTTATGGTGACACGTGTTTGAGATGATCAGGTCGCGTGTCCAATTCCCAATCAATGGTTTAAGAGTCCTTCTCCCAAAGAACTTACGCGGGAGTCTCTCTGTGGAAGAATCAATCTTCGTAAGAGCG